>NC_138552.1:244854560-245084560 GCF_964273705.1 Natrix helvetica
AAAAAAGATGTGGAGACTCTAGAAAGAGTGCAGAGAAGAGCAACAAAGATGATTAGGGGACTGGAGACTAAAACATATGAAGAACGGTTGCAGGAACTGGGTATGTCTAGCTTAAGAGAAAGAAGGACTAGGGGAGACATGATAGCAGTGTTCCAATATCTCAGGGGTTGCCACAAAGAAGAGGGAGTCAAACTGTTCTCCAAGGCACCTGAGGGTAGAACAAGAAGCAATGGGTGGAAACTAATCAAGGAGAGAAGCAACTTAGAACTGAGGAGAAATTTCCTGACAGTTAGAACAATTAATCAGTGGAACAACTTGCCTCCAGAAGTTGTGAATGCCCCAACACTGGAAGTCTTTAAGAAGATGTTGGATAGCTATTTGTCTGAAATGGTATAGGGTTTCCTGCCTAGGCAGGGGGTTGGACTAGAAGACCTCCAAGGTCCCTTCCAACTCTACTATTGTATTGTATTGTATTGTATTTATGTGCATGTGTAGCATACATAAAAGAAGGTAAAGCTTTGATTACACAGTTGGGATTACCATATTGACTTTTAAAACACCCTACAGACAACCCTGAGGAGGATCACGTGCAAAAGAATGTATGAGGTCAAAAAACAACAACAACCAGAAAGGATCCCTAGAATGTTTTAAACATAAATGAAATAAGTCACCAAATTTTGGTCAGGGATTTTACCACCAAATCTGTAGTGACTAAGTAGGTATAAAATTCCATTCTTATTATCACATCTGATATAGAGAAAGCTCCAATAATATGAAAAGCTGTTAGTACACTGCTTTCATAGCCCCAGAGTGTTTAAATAAGTTTCTTGTATTTTATAAGAACAGTCAGAATTTTATAATGAATAGATTTGGCTGAAATAAATTGCTACTTCAAGAATTGTTTGAGCTAATATTGGTAACTTGATAATGAAATATTATGGTTGGTTGCACAGTCAGAGAGATATTTAGACTGGATTTGGAATTTTCATGCAATTATTGAGTACTTCCAAGGACTGGGA
Organism: Natrix helvetica; assembly: GCF_964273705.1. Lineage (NCBI taxonomy): Eukaryota > Metazoa > Chordata > Lepidosauria > Squamata > Natricidae > Natrix > Natrix helvetica. Next base: position 244,855,580 of record NC_138552.1, read on the forward strand.
TAGACAGATTTGTTATTTAAGAGTGTTAAAAGTATTGCTGCAGGATATAACCTGTTTCAGGTAAAGCTACTATTTGCAGATATTATTATGGTTGATTGCACAATCAGGCAAATATTTAATACAATACAATACAATAGTAGAGTTGGAAGGGACCTTGGAGGTCTTCTAGTCCAACCCCCTGCCTAGGCAGGAAACCCTATACCGTTTCAGACCATTGCTATTTAGCAATAGCAATAGCATTTAGACTTATATGCCACTTCACAGTGCTTTACAGCCCTTTCTAAGCAGTTTACAGAGACAGCATATTGCCTCCAACCATCTGGGTCTTCATTTTAGTGACTTTGGAAGGATGGAAGGATGAGTTGACCTTGAGCTGATAAGATTCAAACTGCCAAATTGCAGTCAGCCAGCAGTCAGCAGAAGTAGCCTGCAGTACTGAACTCTTACCACTGTGCCACCACAGCTTTTTAGACTGCATTTGGCATTTCTACCTACCTACCATTTTTTTCTCAAAAATCTGGGATAGGGAGATATTGTTTGATGGTGTCAAAGATATTGTTGCATGTCCCAAGTAAGGCTGTCTTTTGCAATTCACTTATGGTGATTTTGTCAATGCTGATGGTGTTCAAGTGGTGCTCCAGTTGTTTTGAGATTGTACCCAAGGTCGTTAGCACTGTTGGTACTATGTTTGCTAGCATGTTATGTGGTAAATGCTTATCAGTTTGAATCTTAAAGACCGAGGAAACTTTATTTTCTTCGTTTTCTATTCCTTTATCTATTTTGTAGTCCCACCAGTCCTTGCTTGCAGGCAAATGATATTTCTTGAACATCTGTCAAATGTACAATTGTTACTGCCTTGTCATGTCTTTGAGGTCACTCAGTGCGATATTCTTGTAGCAGCTTACCTGGTGGCCCACTGTTTCTCCAACTTCTTTGCAGAGATGGCATTTGCTGACTGTTGTTCTCCTTTCAGTTCTTCTTAGAATCTCTTCAGTTCTGGTTTTATATGCATTTGCTTTTAAAGCTTGGACTTGTGCAACCAAAATTAGCCTCTCTGTCTATTTCTTCAATTTTCCTGCTGTTAGTCATTGCCGGATCTTCTTCGTATCTGTTGGCCTGTTAGGTCTTTAATGCATCAGCCATTTAATCCTTTGTCTTACCATGTCTCTTTTCTATTCTTCATTTAGTTTTTCTTGTAGGCCAGTTTGGTCTCTCTGGTATTAAGCAATTTAAACTTTTAGACAGATTTTTTTCTTTAAAAAAATCACAAATGCTGAAATGAGGCAAAGTAAATATCTTACATTTTTGGCTGTAAGTAACAGTGCTTAGTATGCCAACAATAGGAAACTTCTAGGATGTGAATACTTCATTTCCCCCCATAAGTGGTTCAAAAGTAGGCCTGGCCTTTTGATTTTAAGCATTCACTACCATTCAGTTTACCTGCATCGCATCACTGATCAACAGAGAACAGCGAAAGAGAACTGAGGAAGAAAATGTGTAGCAGAGGAATGTTACCATTAACCCCACCAATTGAACCTAGATGGTACATAATTCAGTATTCTCTCTGGAGGGAAAAAGTAAAACTTGTTGAACAATTGTAAAAATGCTAATTTCATTTTGATTCGTGTTCATTTCTGTTCTGTTTCTCTCTCTTCCTTCTTTCATTCAAATGAAAGTCAATCCAATCAATCTTCAATAAAATTCATTCTTGCTAGCATGCTTGCTTGCTTGCTTGCTTCTATTTGATGAGGCTATACTCCCTACAAGCATATGGATCTTTTCCTTTCAAGAGCCTTGTTTGGCCAGGTGAGCATCTGTTGCTTAGCACTATTATGAATGGGTAGCTATAACTCAGTTAAAGTGAGCTAGAGACAACAGCTTAACGACTTCTACACAAGGATGCAATCATTTTTCCTTATCTAGCTCCACCTCCTGTGTTTATCCTTTTGATTTCATACGCAAGCAGAGCTTTCCCATTAGGGTCCTAAGATCCAACCTTTTCATCTGGATCCCCAGTGAAGCAGTCTTTTGATTAGTCTGTCTTCTCAATAAAGAGAAACTCTGGCCACATTTGGATTTCATCTTTCTCTTTCAGAACATTTCCCTGGGTTCAGAACTGTGCTAAGCCACTATTAGACTCCAGCAATTTAAGATCAGTTTGGTACCAAGAATATTAAAATGCTCTGGGAATGGGATCGCGTTCCCAAGCTTCACATCAAAACCTTGAAAAGGATGCAAATGTATGAAGAAACTCTTCCAAATGGCTTTCTTTCTTTTGTTGAAATAATGATTTGAAAATAAATAAATACTATTAGATGACTACAGATATATGAGCAGAATCTAATCCATTAGGAAATATGAATGGTGTTTGCATTTTAAATGGGGAGGGGGGGTTCATGGATTTGCATAGAACTTGCTAGAGTCTTTTTTAACCCTGTTTTGAAGTGTATTTTTATGGTTTTAACCACCAGATGATCTTAACACTTAGTGAGATGGGTACTATCTAAATTTGATAAATAAATAAATAAATATTATGCCACCTATAATAAGAGCCATGTTCTAGAAATAGGATGTCTATAAATATTTACTTTTGCAGTTTGAGTTGTATAATCATACTATGCTGTATAAAATTAGTGCAATTGTTGATAGGACCTAATAATAAAACAAAATAACGTACAAGCCTAATATACAAGTATCAAGTGTACTTCTGGGAATTATGCCTTAAGAAAAATAGGAGCAGATTTAGAGGAGGATAATGATAAAGAATCAGCATAGAGGCAAGAAAGCCCATGGGGAAGAAACTTTGTATATGTAATCTAAAAAAGAGATTAATCAGATATGACAGCAGTCTTTAAATACATAAAGAAAAAGAAGAACTACTCTATCCTTGTTCAATTTGTTATTTTCTATCCCATTTGCTGGGTTTTGTAAGTTTATATCAAAAGTCAGACTGAATGAAATTCTCACACTTTCCTACTATTTAGCCATCACTTCACAACATATATGATAAATCCTTTAAAGGTTTATTAACTAATACATTTCTTTTGCCATTTCTATTTAAAAACTAGACAAAAGGTTGGTGAGTGAACAAAATAGAAGTCTATAAAGCAACTCAGACAAGTTACTCTACTCTTGGATCAACCCCTAAATTCCTCTCACCACCACTTAGTATTGGCCTGGATATAATAATCCATCCTATTTCCCAAGATATATTGAACCTCCAGGTTCAAAGAATTTCAATACCATATGCAGCAGACTGACTAAATGCTTTAATTCACATGGTTTGCTGCTGAAAATGGAATAGAATTAGTAACACAAGTAGATAAACTTCTTAATGATTGAGGGTCACATCTCCAAAGAAAAAGTGTTATCAACTACATATTGGTGTGGAAAGATGTTGATTAAAGTTCAAGAAATGCTTCTTGATCTCTGCCATAAAGAAGACGGGCACCCAAGCACCTGAAAATAGAACAAGAAGCAATGAATGGAAACAAGGAGAAAAGCAGCCTAGAAATAAGGAGAGATTTCCTAACAGAGAGAACAATTCATCAGTGGAACAACTTGCCTTCAGAAATTGTGGGTATTCTATCACTAGGCATTTTTAAGAGATTGGGCAACCATTTATCTGAAATGGAATAGGATCTCCGGTTTGAGCAGGGGCTTGGACTAGAAGACCTCCAAGGTCCCTTCCAACTCTGTTGTTCTGTTATTCTGTTGATGATAGAATAGTCCAGTAACAGAATGGATTGCCAGAGTAGAAGCACTTGCAATAGACACTAGCATCAAAATGGTGGATGATCAAAGTCCAATCTCTTTTTAATGGGCATCACACACATTGCCTGCATGTAAAAAGGGGTGGAGCTTCAATTACCTAGTCACTCAGACTATTTTAATGATAACATCATTAAAGCCAGGAAATTGTGAGCTATTCTTTACTGATGATTTTCACATGGGGTAGCGAACAACCATCTTTAGAGAATGATGAAGCATAGTATATTGCAAGGGGATAAATTGCCTATAAGACCCAACTACGCAATTTTATTTTTGTAATAAGAAGTCAACAATAGAATTGTCATCACATGTTTTATCATAGTTTAATTTTTTTAATTCCATATGCACTTACATATTGTAATTGAATTTAATATTTCATGAGAAATATAGGAATCAATATCTTGCTTATGTGTGAACAAAAATATTATAGTAATTGATATATTCTTCTAATTATTATACTTCTTTTTACAATATATTATTTCTATTATCCCTCAGAATTGGCCATTGGGCTGGATTGCCAGCTACATCTGGAGAGCTTCATCCCAGCTGTAAAAACTCAACATCACTTTTTCCATCTTTTCAGACTACCATTTGGGAACAACAATGGCTTTTAATAAAGAGTGGCATCTAATCCGATATAATAATTTTGATGTTTCAAGATATTGGAACCAGTGTTTCAGAGAGATCTCCTCCTGGTAGATCTCCCCCCCCCCTCCACCTTTAACTTGATTTCCTCATCTTATGAAGATGAGATGAAGACTTCTAGTTCTATTCTTCTTATCTTCATGTAAGGTAAGAAGAATATAGCTAGAAGCAATGCATCATATTTTAACCCTACGTAGGAGCTTTTCACATATTTGCTTAATTATTTTCAACATGATCTACCCACAGTATGTACATTTTTGAGGTGAGTTGCAGTACATTCATTCTTTTTGTGGAATTAAGTATAGAATATTCATAGCTGCTGTACACATTAACAATCATCCTATTAAATTACTTTGTTTTCAGTCTTAGTATGTTATATTATCATTAGCTATGAATAGATATCATTCAAACCAAATACTATTAGGGCGATATACACGGAGGGAATTATATTTCAAAATTAGTACAGAAAGTAAAAGTAGTCTATTTCTCATTACTTTTGTTCTGTTTAAAATGAATGTTTACAGATGAATAAAAACAGATCAGCTGCTCCTTTCCTAAGCTAATAAAATCAGAACAGGTTGACAGTTGATCTGATTTTGACTTAAGTTTAATCAATGAAATAAAACATGATCTGCGAAACCAGAGCGGCCACAGATCAGTCTACTTTGCACTTCTTCAGATTTGAAAAGATACAAATTTGAGAGGATAATGCAAGGGTGACCAAGAGGGATCCTTCCATAAAATTAAAATGACATTTTTCACTTGGCTTGATATGTCTGCCTCGAAGGACAAATGCTGCTCACATAATGATTATAAATAAAGCTGAAGAGGTAATTATTAAAAAGGCTGATGTTATGTCAATGCAAGTTTCTTTATGAAAATCACAGCAAAAGTATTTCAATAGGGAAACGATCTAAGGAAGAGTCTTATGAGACTAGAAACCTGGTTTGGGCAAAGTTTCATCTAATATGCAAATGCCAGAAAAATTATGCAAAAGGAAAATAGTAGATGTGCAGGTCTGAAAAGTGCACGTGATTCCATTTTATTGCCTTATTGATATTTATATGATCAGCAAAGTACATCAATTTAATGGCATATCCTCAGTAGCATCTAACGAATAATATAATTATATTATGTCCAATGTTCATCTCTTTAGCCGAGGAAGTTGTAAAAACAAGGAAACTCCAAAGATAGTAAGAGCAGATCGTACACTTATAGAGAAGTATAAAGTAGCTAGAAATAAGATATCATTTTAATATTTTCAAAAATAAATGTCTTCTTTGAAATGCCTCCAATTGGCTGACTTCATATTCTCTTTTCAAAGAGTAGTTTCAGTTTGAGAAACAAACATATGCATATGCATATACATATACATACACATACACATATACACATACATACACACACATACATACTTACTTACACATACATGCATACATGCATACATATGTCACATTTTTGTTTGTTTGATGCCCTATCGGATATGCTTATTTTATTAGTCCATAATTCACATTAATTGTGATTCGTATGCATAGTAGTTTTTAACCATAATCTGAGACACCATAGATGGTTTTCACATACATTCTATTCTGGAAAATGTGCTTAAACATGTTTGTAGGCATCAATTTGCATATTAATGGCCTAGTGTTACAGATCAAGCCACTATGCATAAACATCCATTCTGTTGCACTTGAATCTATGACATATCTTATTTGATAGTAGTGATATGAATTTAGAAATCAGGCAGGTGATTCTTCTTGTTTTTAAAATACTGCATGTCCTTTTCCACAGATAGCTAATGAGAAAATAAAAATGTCTGCAGCTTAGCATTTGCAGTAATGTTTCTGATAGAAAGCAATCTCTATACTAAAAGCCTGATAAAGACTCGAAGGGAAGGGGACACTATTGTTCTATCTGAATTCTCTGAACAGATTTTTTTTTCATAAAGCCTTTTCAAAGGTTTGCTTTCAATCATATCATCCCCAGGTTCTTCCTTCCCTACTGCTTAACACAGTTGGGGCTGGATGGTTTCTTGACCCTACTTGAGTACCACCACCCTCACTTCCCTTTTATTACACCCCCTTTGTACCCTAGCAAGCTTTCTATCATCAGTCTCTGTTGCTATACCATTTCCCATCAAAGTGTTTTGGGACTATGTAAAGTGCACAAAATCAAACCCAACATAGATCCATATGTAACACCTTCTTCATTTGACCTGTAGACCCCATTGATGAAATTTCTTTCTGATTTTGCTATCCCAGCTGGGTCTTTACATCTGTAGAGGTAGATCAACCCCACACCATCCCTGCTGACCTTGGGAAATCGTCTTTTGTCTGATATGCTTTCAGAAGGATTACCAAAGGCCAGAAATCATATCAGTAACTGTCCCCTTTCAACCTTCAACTTAACTTTAAAAAAAAATCCTGCAGGTTTTTTGGCTCAACCTCCTTTTTGAAGATAGCTTTTTTTATTATTATTATTTCATTAAATCTACAGCCAGTATTGTTTCTACTCCTCCCACTTGGTTTCCAATGTGCTTTTGATTCTTACTGCCCACAATGTGTTTCTTGTATCTTTTCCAGACAGTGAAAACTTCATTTTTCTGGACATCTCTAACATGGAACATTGATGTGGTTGTACCTTGTGTGCCCACAGATTAATGGTCTTGTCCTTGTAGCCATTCTTTTCTTCTCAGCTGTTATTTTCAATGAATAACATATGTCACAATTCCCAGGGCATCCAAGTTATCTTATAGAATAAGTACTTTATCTTATTTTCTAACTGCAGTCAAGACTGACATTTTTCAATGATTATATCCTCTATGAAAGAAACCACATTTTCTTTATAGAAAAATACTGGTTCTTTATTCAGCCTTCAGACTGCATGAATATATGGGTAGTATTCTTTGTGTCTGTGTGAGTGAATGTGTGTGTTTGTGCAAAATATTATTTATTTTGAAAGAGCTTGTGCAATACCAAATATTGTACTCCCACATCTATAGACAGCATGATAGTCTAAATGGCCACTTAGCATCCAGTCTGATTAATGAGATTAGTATATCCTTAGATATTTTAATTTGTTGATTGTTTAGTTTGGCATCGTCATGTTTTGCTTCACTATTTCCCTTTTGTCTTCCTCCCCTGAGAAACGCATGTTTTATCTCTAGCATCTGTCTGCAACTATCTTCCTTGGAGAACACAAAGGCAAAACATTCTCTCAGCATTTTCCAGCAATGCTTAGGTATCCATTCTTTCAACAAATGATCTCAACCATCTTTAGAAGTCTTTTGATTCTATACACTCATTTGGTGTTTTTTTTCTTTTCTAGTTGTGTATTTGGGAGGAAAATGTCTTTGTAATGTTCTATACAGCCTCTTCAATTTGTCATGCACCTTACATTTTCTACTATTTTAATGTTTCTTTGTAATTACTTAAGATATTTAATTTGGGAATCGTTCAAGTGTTCTACTATACTTCTTTTAAGGGCAATTGTATCAGTCCCCTATAAATTCTTGGTTAATTTTCATATCCATCCATGCTATGGAGAACTCTATAGAAATCTACAAGTGAAAACAACCGTGAGCCCACATTGCTTTCTGAACCTTCTCTCCACCTTTGAGATACAGAAGAAATTCAACTTAACTGTCCATTACAGTGGAGCAGGATCTAAAGTAGTGGTTTTAAAATGGAGAGAAATAAAAAGGATCAATATACCATCCACAGGAGGGGGGGGGGGTGGAAGCAATTGGAAGTTTAAGTTTTACAATTCTGTTAGCAAGAGGAATATATTGTTTTGCCCCTGGTCATTTTTCTTGTTGTTCAGATCTAAGCTCTTAGGCCCAAAAGACAAAAAAAAGCCTTACAACATTACCTCTATCTGTTCTTTCCTGGTAAAAGAGATTCAGATTATAGAATTTTATATGGTCTAATAATGTTTTAAATGTATTTCTGATGGGGTTTGTTGTTATTACTTATTTTTTGATATAATGTTCCACCACATAAAAGCAGTTTCAAAACAGCATTTAGTTATCATAGTCTAATGTTTATTGGGTGATGGCAATTGTACTATGTTCTTAAACAACCTTGAGGCCTTTTCTAGCACTCTGTTGTAAAGATAAAGGTAAAGGTTCCCCTCACATATATGTGCTAGTTGTTCATGACTCTAGGGGGCAGTGCTGATCTCCATTTCAAAGTCAAAGAGCCAGCACTGTCCAAAGACGTGTCCATGGTCATGTGGCCGGCATGACTAAACACTGAAGGCGCACGGAACACTGTTACCTTCCAACGAAAGCCGGTTCCTATTATTCTACTTGCATTTTTACATGCTTTCGAACTGCTAGGTTGGCAGAAGCTGGGACAAGTAATGGGAGCTCACTCTGTTACGCAGCACTGGGGATTCAAACTGCCAAACTGCTGACCTTTCTGATCGACAAGCTATACTTCCCCCAATGGAGGATGGCCCCTACCCTGTTGACCTTCACGAAGATCATCAACTTATGGGTTGCAAATGAGCTTGAGGAACCCATGATAGAGTAGAGTCTTTAGTTGGCTGCTTGTCAGGTAACTGGATGCACTCTTTGCCCCAATTGTGTCTTTTTTTTTCTTGTTTTTCACCTTTTTATTTTTATTTTAGGTGCATTTTCAAATGGTTCTGATTGTTTTGCCTTATTATGCACCTTCTCAGAATCACTATGTGAGATAGGTGGCTATATAAGTGTTTTAAGTAAAAAGTGAAATAAAAATGTGTTTCTATAAAGGATAAAAAAGTCTTGTATCTATGACTGCCTTATATTTGCCTGAAGTGGAAGCCAGTCACCAATCTCATATAAATAGAGCAAACATCCTTCTAAGCCAAAATTCCTGCCTGCAGCAAATTCAGCCAAATAGGGTGATGTTTACATTTGCAGAGAAAATAATGTAACCTGTGAGTGGGTAGGTAGGTTCTTTTAGGTTTCTTTTGAACAATATTCAAGCACATTTTCTTTAAAAATAGGATTTTAAATCATGGTTTAAAAGTTGTTTTTAATGCACGCACATTCACCCGCCACTTCTGCGGTCTGGTTCCAAACTGGATCATGGCCCAGTAATGGGCCATCCCTCAAGGGTTGGGGATTCTGGTTCTAAATCACCAAATGACCTTGAAGGTTGGTGGCATAGTTCACTTTATAAATAATACCTAAATGGATAAGATTTGAATCAGTAAAATAAATTGCTATAAATTAGTTATTAGTTTTGTTTTCATTTATCTCAGATAAAAATGTAATGATTAGCAGCTTAATAAGATCTAATAATTAATATGCTTTGTCCCAAGTCATGGAACATAGACAATGGAAAAAGAGGAGAAATACCAGGAAATTGGAAACAACATGTATGCAATTAAAATATTTTAAAGCACCATCTGTATTGGAAATTTAAGGTTCTTTCACTATTAAAGTTATTTATTTTACAGTTTCCTAGCATGCAGGATATTTTATATTAAAAAATCTGCATGAAAGAATAATGACAAATCCACCAGGTTTTCAGATATTCCAGGACCACTGAGGCTCTTCAGATTATGTTATTGGATTACTGGTATGGAAAATAATAAATACTTCCAGTACTTAAAGCTGTAATACTTTATGTTGGATTTGGATTTTGGTTTTATTTGAACAAAAGGTAGATAGCAATTCAGAATCTTCCTATACCAAAAAGAACTATTTGACTTATGCCAAGTATATAGCTTCCTGGTATATATATAATTTCCTCTCCCTTTGCCTTACAAGAACAGTATATCAATGTTTTATCATTTTGTGTAGTCAATTAGCATTTTATAACATATGATATAAAATTGCTAGAGCAGAAATGTTACTTAATATAGACAACGGAAGGAGTTTCCATTAATCTTTAAAAATCTTATTCTATAATATACAATTAAATTAATCAGTTAGCCTGTAGACAAACTATGATAGAAAATATATCAAAAATCATCAGAAGAACCTTCTCAAAAATTGAATCTCACTGAATGGTGCACTTACAGTCTCTTCTAAACCATACAATCATGTGAAAACCACAGATGAAGACCTTTACATAGGGGAAGGTATCACTTCTCTGTTCAATTCTGTGTTGCAGTATTTTTTAGTCTTAGCAACTTTTAAGATGTGTGGACTTTTATTCCCAGAATTTCCAGCAGAGATGGCAAAGTTGATCGCATTAATCTGGGAAAAGAATATAAATAGTTTTGTGGTTATTTGGAAATTGCTTCTGGATATTTTGCACGAAAGAGAAAAAAAAATGAAACTTTGGGATTTGAGTATTAAGTGGATCATTACTATAGAAATGGCTAGTGGTTACTATTTGGCATAACTAAAAAGTGTATAGCTGTAGTTTATTTTGTATCATTTTGCTCCACAAAAAGTTAGAAGTCGTTGCTTCTTTTTTCTTTTTATATCTTTTCCCCCTTCTCTCATTTTAAAATCCTCTATTCTCTTTTATTTTTTGTTTTTCCCATTTCTGTTTCTATTTTACGTTAAGAAAGAAAACACAGAGAGAGAGAGAGAGAAAAAACCTCCCAGAATTGCAGTAAGTATGCTGTATTGGTAGCTGGGGAATTCTGGGAGTCAAAGTCCAGACATTTTAAAGTTAACAAGATTGAGAAACACTGCTATACTGAATGTCGAAATCTCAGCAGTAGCTTCTAAATCAGTATCTCCTGGCTAGTCAGAAATGGCAGTAGAAACAGTGATGAAATACAAGAGGAAAATGACCACATTTACCTTTGTAAATATTATGCGGGGAAACAGAAGTTGGGCACAACTGCACTATCCAAGCCTACGAGTGCTGCCTTGTTCTATTGACTTGTTTTGCCTGATGTTGGTGAATTCCATCCTCAGAAATCAGGTGCAAAATAATAGCTCAAGAGTCCAGGAATTTATCTTCCATATTAATATTTTCATAGAAATTCATTCCAACTTGCTTTTCTCTTCCCTTGATTAAATAACTAACAGAGAAGAACACTTTCTGTTATCTCTCCTGTTATCTCTTCCATCATTTCTGAACCACTAGAAATCACTGGGAAATACAGAAGTAGATCAGAATTTACATTTTATTTGCCCTGCAAAATAAGTGACTTGAGAGTCTGGTAAATATGAGAGTCTGGTAAATAAGTGATTTGAGAGTCAGTCAACATGTCCATTTGATCACAGAACTTCAAAATTATATCCAAGAGTCTTTGTTGCTGATTAAAATAAATCTATAACAGAAATAACATCTACTGTGTCAATTTTCTTGCAAAGTTCTGATTGCCCAACCAATGACATCTTACCTTGCTGAATGAGAATTTGCCTAGCTACCTGAACTAACCTTCTACAATATATTGGTCTAAAAGTTGTGCTAGTCTACTACGCCAATAATTCCTCATAAGATGTCCAATGGACATGTTGACTGTGGATATGAGCCATCATTTTAAGAGGACTGCAGGACAATATGTGCTATGAGTAATCACAATTTTTTCTGTGCCACAGCTAATCCTCTAGCCCTATTCCCCCCATCCCTTACATTAGTCCCCTTTCTGTTCTCTCTTGCCTGTCGTTGCCATTTTTTTTTAACATGCAAGTTGCCATGAAAAATTTGTTAATGAAATATTTGCTTAGAAGTCTGCTCTGGGCTAGGCTGATAACCTATCTGTGTTTGAGTTTGGCTTCCCATATTCTAAATACTCATCTTCTCTCTGTTTAGCTTATTGATTGGTTTGGCAGGAAAAGCAGCCTTGTCATCAGTGACCAAGGTCGAACCAAATAAAAAGGGACAGAAGAGGAGAAACGGGCAGAGAGGGGAGGGGGGGAGGAAAAGTTGAACTTAGGAGTTCAGTGAAGCAAGAGTGAAACACTGGAGCTGCCAGAACCTTTCTTAAAGTGACAGGCTTGTCATTCCTCCATGGGTCCTTCATAGCCACGTAGGATTGGATTTCCACTCTTTGTTGTGATATGCAGTGAATTTCTCCTGCATTTGTTGTTTCTATCAGTTCTTGTTAGTCTGGAAAATAAGAAGCTGGTTTACTAAATTCTTCAAGGAGAAAAAAAGGTTGCTGCAGCTGTCAGAAGTGGAGGATGGTGGTTAAACATTTATTTAGTGATAAGCCAGCCAAGAGATCTTTGTGCGAAAATCAGGGCCATCTGCAGGACAAGTCAAAAAGATCAAGATGGCAAGCCAGAAATGTGCAATTAAAGTCCTGTCTCCCCCCCTTTATATATGCATGAAACATGTGTGACTCACATGCAGAAGCCTGCCATCTTGACTTTTATGACTTTTCATCCATAGATATCAAGCTTTCATTTAATTGCAGCAGGGATTTCCCTTTTGGTTGATATATTGAGGGAGGGAGGGAGCAAAGAATTTATAATCCCTTGGGTGTTTACTTTTTCAGTCTCTTTCTCCAGACAACAATGTACAGCTTCCAACCATCACCCTTACTATGAGTGCATGCATCTTTGCCCTCAATTACCTTAGGTTGTCATATTAAGTTTAAGAACATATTGGGATGAATAGTTTGGCAAAATGAGATGGAAAGTATTATGTCTATGTAAATATTTGTGTCAGAATGCAGCCTTGAGACATATCTATGGAGAGATAATGGTAGGGTTATCCTTGCACTTCCATTTTTGTAAGGAGAGTCAGTCTTCTTTGTGCAATATTACCCTCATTAGAAACCAGTGTTATACTATGAAGTGCTAGGGCTATGTTTAGTCCCCAGAATAAGCCCATCTTTTTCTTGCAATTTCTTGAATAAAATTGAGACGATCTTTTCTTACTATGCCTTCCCATTTAGTATTGTGCCTGGGATCTGCTCTTGAGAAGACGGAAGAAAAGAAAAGACATTTTAATCACATTAGCATATGATGAATTTGCCAAGTGATCTTCCAAGACTATTAGTAATCTTTAATTGATCTCAAGGACAACTAAGTTTAATAATTATTTCTTTCAGCCACTCTATCTATTTATCACCATCTATCCATCTATCTATGTGCCCATCTACCCATCTTTCCATCCATCCATCCATCCATCCATCCATCCATCCATCCATCCATCCATCTATCTCTCTATCAATCTATCTCTATCTATCTTATCTATCTAATCCAAGTAAAGCTCACTTTGAAGTACATTTAAGATTCAACAGCAAAATAGCTCTTAAGGTTGTACACAAAATATTTTACAAGGTGACTCTTTCATTGACTTTTGCTGAGTTCTTCCTACTGTCAAATTACTAATACAAATATCAGTTTTATGCTGAAGGAGAAGCTTCTTCTTTAATTAGGGCTCAACAAACATAGACCAACAAACATAGACCATACACAAAGAGAAATCACTAAGGTCTCCCTCCCCTGTAACACTGTACTTTAAGCCCTGAAATTCCCAGTGTTTGTCTATTTTAGAAGCGATGTATTCCTTCATCCTATCCTTGCCCAGCTTTGTGTCAACGTGGTATTTTCAACTACACACAGCTTACTTCTGTAACCTGAATATACTTTTTATAAACCTGCAGACTTCTTGGAAATCAAATGAATTTAAGTAATCAAGAGGGGCCTAGTGGCCTATAGTGTCAGAACTTTCCTCTGAGGCAATACTTGGCAAATTATTTATAAATCCCCAAATGACTTTTTTGGAGTTTTGTGTGATATATATCTCTGTATACAGACTCCAAACTGCTCATTGTTTCTTGACTGGAGCAGCATAAAAATCTGAGTAAATTAAAATTTAAAAATACATTAAAAAGAGTGATTTTGAATGTTTGTATTCAGTTCTCCTGAGGTACAACAAGCATTTCACAAGGTCAAGGCCAAAGAGGGGAAAGAGATCAAAGTGGCAAAATATATGTACTTGAAGAAAATGCTAAAAGAGAAGGTTGAGTCCCACCAACTAGAAATGCCTTTGAAGTAACTCTGGTGGTTATGTGAAAAGAATGTCTTCTAAAATATAACTTAGTTGGCAAGATACTATCAGACAATATCATTTAATGGCATACTCGTTACTAGTATCTTTAGAAAAGACCATCTTTTACAGTAATTGGATTATAAAGACAATTAATAATGGAGTCAACATGGTGTCATCCCATGTGTAAGAGAGTAATATCAGCAGCTTTAAGAGAACCTCCATATTTGGAGAAGCATCAGTAATCTGTAGGGGACTATCCCTACTCCCCAAAATACAACACAACACAATACAATAGCAAAGTTGGAAGGGATCTTGGAGGTCTTCTAGTCCAACCCCCTGGCTAGGCAGGAAACCCTATACCGTTTCAGACAAATGGCTATCCAACATCTTCTTAAAGACTTCCAGTGTTGGGGCATTCACAACTTCTGGAGGCAAGCTGTTCCACTGATTAATTGTTCTAACTGTCAGGAAGTTTTTCCTCAGTTCTAAGTTGCTTCTTTGCTTGATTAGTTTCCACCCATTGCTTCTTGTTCTACCCTCAGGTGCCTTGGAAAATAGTTTGACTCCCTCTTCTTTGTGGCAACCCCTGAGATATTGGAACACTGCTATCATGTCTCCCCTAGTCCTTCTTTCTATTAAACTAGACATACCCAGTTCCTGCAACCGTTCTTCATATGTTTTAGTCTCCAGTCCCCTAATCATCTTTGTTGCTCTTCTCTGCACTCTTTCTAGAGTCTCCACATCTTTTCTACATCTGAATGCAGTATTCCAAGTGTGGCCTTACCAAGGCATTATAAAGTGGTATTAACACTTCACGTGATCTTGATTCTATCCCTCTGTTGTTGCAGCCTAGAACTGTGTTGGCTTTTTTTGGCAGCTGCTGCACACTGCTGGCTCATATTTAAATAATTGTCCACTAGGACCCCAAGATCCCTCTCACAGTTACTACTGTTGAGCAAGGTACCACCTGTACTGTACCTATGCATTTTGTTTTTGTTGCCTAAATGTAGAACCTTACTTTTTTCACCATTGAATTTCATTTTGTTAGATAGTGCTCAATGTTCGAGTTTGTCAAGATCCTTCTGTATCTTTAGCCTATAGGTTAAAATGGGTGAATTCAAATGGACTCACAAAATTAATGATATTTGGACTGCAAATATATGAAGAGTTGACTGGCTAATGGGAAGAAAATGAGAAATCAAAGATGGATAGACTCTTAATAGGTTCTAAACCTCAAGAAAATCATTTTATACTCTATCCATTATTATAGACTCACCTGCTTTGCTAGCATACACTAAATTTTCCGAAAGTGTTTTTGGAAAGAAAGTTCTTATTCTAGGATATATGTGTGACAATATGAAACCTAAATGCACCAATGACTGCACAGTTTATTTTGTACTAAGCCCGAGATTAAGCCACTTGCCTATTTTTGCCAACTGTAGAAACTGTGACCCATTTGTAATCCTCTAGTCTTGCTCAATATCACTTTATAGTATACAGGCTCTTGATAATCCTGATGTAGCACTTCTCATTTACATCAGTGGTAAATAGGGGAAGGGGAGACTTGAAAAGGGAGACCCAAAGAACAGAGACTGCTCAGTTGATACCACATAATGGAATGGATGGAAGAAATACCAGTGTAAAACAAGAAAAGAGATATACATCATGAAGTAAACTATGCTTTAATAGCAATAGCAATAGCACTTAGACTTATATACCGCTTCACTGTGCTTTACAGCCCTCTCTAAGCAGTTTACAGAGTAGCCTATTGCCCCCAACAATCTGGCTCCTCATTTTACCTACCTCGGAAGGATGGAAGGCTGAGTCAACCTTGAGCCTGGTGAGATTCGATCTGCCAAACTGCTGGCAGCCGGTGATAAGCAGAAGTAGCCTGCAGTACTGCACTCTAACCACTGCGCCACTGCAGCTCTGCTTATTTTAACTTTAACCTGTTAATGCCCTTAAAATAAGCAGCCTACATTGAGAAGTTGTGTTATTGTACATTGCATGTCTTTCCATTTTTCTTTTTTATGACATTTTTATTGCAATTTTTTAAAACTCTGCATGAATTTTTCTTAGACATTTACAGTTGCATTTATCCAAATGGATGTATTTTTATTCGTATGTTTCCTGGTCCATCAATTTTTCAAAGCAATTTTCCCCAACATAATGGGAAGGAGGATTTCCCTCACCTTCTCCTATGTTATGCATATTTTATGTACATATTTAGCTACAAATGTTTTTTTTAAAAAAACCTGTCGACATTGAAAAGTGTCAATCTTGGCTTTAAGAATGCACGTGGCACTGGCCATGCTTTGAAAAATGCAAATTAGGTAAATTTACATAAAAACAAATTTATTCAATATCCTTATCCATGAGATAATTAGGCCATATCCCCACAGTTCATAAGATACTGTATATCATCTTCTTAGGACTGGCTATTGGCTATGGTATATCACACAGTGTTAGCCTTGCTCACCAATAAAATGTTGTAATCAGCAGCTCTTTGGTTTTGAATTATGAGTGTCTTTGAGTGTGGGTCAATCGGGATCAAATAACAACAGTTGTGATGACACATACCCTGTCTTATGTATTTTCATGAGATGACATGACACAAGTATATGGTTGCATCACTTGCACAATGAAGTAATCACACAGGAGTCATTCTGAAGAACTGTCTTGCCCCAATGGGACAGGCCCATCCCATGCGTTCCAGCAGAAGAGGCCAACTGGGCCAAGGGTGGGTTCCTACTGGTTGAACAACTGGTTTGCTTCACGTATGAGCCAGATGTGCACTGCGTGTTCATGCACAGTTTAGCAAACATTGAACTTCCGCATTGCAAACAAGGAAAGGAGCAAGGAAAATGGCTGAGGGTTGGCAACTCAATCTGCCACCACTGATCAGCTGCTCTTCAGAAGCAGAAATAAAAGTCAGTATAACCCGGGGGTGGGTGGGAGGCCACTTTCATGGAAACAGAGAACCGGTTCGTTCTCAGCTTGCAGTAAGAGCTAACGGTTCGGCCGAACCAGTTCGAACTGGTAGAAACCCACCACTGAACTGGGGACTCTAGCAGGAATTTCAACTGGCAGGTCTAGGAGAAAGTCTTTTCTACCATGGCATTGCCTTTTGGAACATCTGGCTACCAGAGATGAAGTCTGCCCCTCTGGCCTTCTCTGCTGGTTGGCATTGGATGCCAGTGAAAATGCTTTAGACTGGATCTGGCTGATTCAGTGACAGAAGAAGGTACCACCCCTGCTCAGAGAGAACCCTTGGGTTTTAGTCTATTTAATTCTTGTAATTTAATTTGTTCTTATATTTATAATTGTTTTATGTCTATTTTTAATAAATTGTAAGCCACCCAAAGTCACTATAAAATTTAAGAAATAAATAAATTTAGTTCCCCAGTTTGTTAGAGAAATTGCTGCTCTAATGATCATTATTGTGTTAATCTGAAATAGAAGACATTATAAAGAAAAAAATTGCAGCAAATTCCCTCCTTCGGTTTCCATCCAATAACATTTTGGGGACTAATAAGCCTCACAGTGAAGCTTTCACTCTCCCTGCCTTAATAAGGCTCTGTATTCAAGACTGTAGAAGGCTCAGTGGCTAAGACGCTGAGCTTGTCAATCAGAATGGTCGGCAGTTCAGCGGTTCAAATCCCTAACACCACATAACGAAGTGAGTTCCCATTACTTGTTTCAGCTTCTGCCAACCTAGAACTTTGAAAGCATGTAAAAATGTAAGTAGAATTAATAGGAACCACATTTGGTGGGAAGTTAACAGAGTTCCATGTGCCTTCGGCATTTAGTCAGGCCGGCCACATGACCATGGAGATGTCTTTGGCTTTGAAATGGAGATGAGCACCACCCCCTAGAGTCAGGAACGACTAGCACATATGTGCAAGGGGAACCTTTACCTTTACCTTTATTCAAGACTGAATATTACAAGTGAATATAAATGTGCAAATGAGTATACATATCAACAGTATTTGCAGACATGACAATAGACTGTCCATATGTTGAATGTAATTATTAAATTCCCCAAGAGAGAATACAGAAAATTACAAATGCTCTTGCTTTATATGTTGTCTTGAAATGGCATCAGCTCCACTCTTCTTTCTTCATCACAGCTGAAATTCTCTGTAGCTGCATTTTTCCATTCTGTAATTGAGTAAAAGAAATGCCCTTAATTCCTACCTCCACAAACCAAACTTTATTATAAGTAACTTAGTTTCCAAGTGAGCTATTATTACAACATATTGCATAGTGCATCACACTAGCCTATATGTATGTATGCATGCATGCATGCATGCATGCATGCATGCATGCATGTATGTATGTATATGTATACTTATACGTAAATTGGTATGCCTATTCTGTCTCCTAGCAGAAAACAGACACAGGACAGGCTGCTCTCAAGCCTATTTGGCCAAAATCCCTGGGTCTCCACTAAACTGTTGCTTCTGATTATAACAACATAAGTGCACAAAAGTCTTGCTGACACTTCTCTCTTGAAACACAAAATGCTATTAATCTATCAGCTCCATCTATTTTAAAAAAAGTCAATTGGCTCACAATCAAACATAAGAGGTGATCTTACTTAGATAAGCTCATCAAAGACAATAAGCCAAGTAAGGCTGTGGGATTTCTGTCTTTTTCAAAAACACCGTCTTTCATTTCCCCTCCCAAATAAAAGAGAGGCATCCTGAACTTATTGTTCAGGGAACATAGGAAGGATGCTACATTTGTACCCCACGCCCAGGAAATACAGGATTGCTGAGACTGCTCTTTTCATGCACTGCAGCCACTTCACTCACTTTCCACTCCCATTGTACTGAAGTTGTGGTCTTGACATTGCCTCCAAGGATGACCAAAGACATCCTAATGGGTTTGCTTTCTGGCCCAACAAGAACTGATATACTTTTCTGAGTATAAGACACATTTATACACACACACACACACACACACACACACACACAAGAGGGTGGAAATGTTGGTGTGTCTTATACACCGAATACGGCCATTTTTGGCATCCTGAAACCATGCCCCACACATTCTGTTTTTGGCAAAAATGGGGTGCCCAGAGGCTTGGGCGGGGTTGGGAGGCCAAAAACGGGCCCATTTTTTGTGAAAACGGGGTGTGCGGAGGGTTTGGGAAGCCTGCAGAGTGCTCCTGGGGCCCGAGGAGGGCAAAAACTATTTTTTTTTCTTTTTCTCTTCAAAATCTTGGTGCGTCTTATATTCCAGTGTGTCTTACAGTCTGAAAAATACAGTAAGAAGAATGACTATAGAACTGCCTAACTATGGTAGAACTGCTTCCAAATCCAACCAAGGAGTTCAACTATCAGATATATTTATGACCTGTGCTGAGAGTCCATGTCATAGATAGCAGTGTCCATTTCTTCCTCCTTGGTCTCCAGAATCTAGCAGATTTATTTTTGGCCTGTATTTTGATTTCTGGTTATAGGAAAGAGCAGGAGATATAAAAATGTTTAATGCTGAAGTGAAGGATTTACCATCCCGGTAGAGGACTTAAATGCGTCACCTGTAAACATTTGGGTTTGAATCTCTTGAAATCCAAGTATATTTATGTTCCAAATTAAGGTTGCCAGTTAATTCACTCTCCAATAGGCCACTCATCCCAGAGGCTTTTCATCTCTGCATGCTATATGACAATTCCTTTGGGAGGAATTATTTTCACTTTAAACAAATTAAAAATTAGCAACATTTGCTCATAATTTTATAAAGCTGACAGAAGAACAGGAATGTTAAACTGTGTCAACTGACAAGCCACAACATTTTCAAAAATAAGTTAGTGGCAATCTTTGCTCCACATAAATGCACCAAAAGATTACTTATCACATGCACATATTGTATGCAGCCTGACACTCACACGCATACACCAGCTGCCAGCAAGACAGCAAACCACTCTGCTTGTTGGGTTAATAATAATGGCAAGCAATGAAATGTGGTTTCCCCACCTTGCCTTTCTGTTTAGCTGGTGTACTGATAAGACATTGTTTTCCCTCCATTATTACCTCATTCACTGACACTGTTTGGCAGTACTGGGAGGTCAAAAGGTAGTCTAATGTTAGCTTCTTTCCCCTCATTCGTTCTTCCCTTTCCCTTCCTCAGAAAATTTATGTCTGTCCCTTGCCTTTCCTATTGTGACTATAATAAGGTTCAGAATGCAAGACTGATATATTTTAGCCACCTTTTCTTTGTCAATCTATTACCTTTGTTGTGTCTTAAGCAGCTTTTCCATCTCCTTCAGTCACCTCCTGCTCCTTCTGTGCTTGCAAACACTGCCCCATTATCTGTTTGAGCCTCCTGTGCAATCTTCTGTTCCCGCTTTGCATTGGCTTTCCTTATCGTTCTCTTGCACTGAACTTCAATTATGCAATCTCTCCACTTTCCCCTCTCCTGCACATTTTATACCCCATGTCTCCCTGAATGGCTGCTTTCTTTGTCCATACCAGCCACTCAGACTTCACAGTCAGAAAACTAGAGGTTGTAATACAGAGGCAGAAGCTCCTTAGCTATCTATAATATCCAACTTTCTCTAGGCCCAAAAAATTTTTATAAATGGGAAATCCACTGGATAGCTTGCTAAGTTACAAAGAGAAATGAGATCATCCTGAATTTGGGCCTTCAATTTTTAAGAGTAGGCATCGACTTTGAATGACTAGAAGACTTGGGCTCTCTAATGTATCCCCCACTAACTGCAAATGCACAACTTTTATTTTCCAAGCTTCTTAGACAAGGACTCTCCATGTTCTGAACAACTCCTTTATCCTTACTGCTCATTCCCAGCATCAGCAATATCCTCCCTGCAAATAGTATTGATACTGGCTAATTCTTCTAACCCAGCCTTAGCAGAAGAAACAGACTCCTTGTCACACAAAAAATCTCTTTATTTACCTCTTGTGAATTAATCGCATTCACCCACCAAAAAGTCCAGGGAATAGTGCTTCAAGCAGTTAACTGCAGTAACAGACCTTATCAGTTCCTTGCAATAATTGCAAGGCCATGAGCTCCCAGCCAAAAGGCTGTAAATTAAGTTCTGGCAAGCAGTCTTTGTGGCATGAAACACAATGAGAAAAATCTTCAGAAATACGAACTGTTGTTTCCTATGACAACCACTCCCTTTCCTTCTATTTATTCCCCAGCCAGGAGTGGGGGGGTGGGAGCGGCATTCAGCATCCATGTGTGCTTTGCTTCCAGAGTCAACTCCTTGTCGTCCATTGCTCACATCTTCTAGCTGCTCTGCACATATGTGCATCTGGAACAGGCCCCAGCTGTTCTTCCTCCTCACTCATATCAGCCTCCAAAGGCAGTTGCCTCTCCAGTGGTTGGGAAATGTTGGATGGGCCTGGCTCTACAGCTGCATCAGATAGCATCCAGCAGAGTCTTTCCCAGACTCCAGAACTGGCCTAAGTCCCTCCCCAACCTCCTCCTCATCCAAGTCTGCCGTCAGTTCCATTAGCAGCTGGTGGGCCACAACACTAATGAACAGAATGAGGCAACGTAGGATACTAGCTGTTTTAATTTTTCCACAATAGTTCTATGTAGTTTTTCTGTATGTTATGGTAAGACACTTGCCTCACCTGCCTATAGCTTGATGTCAGCTCTGTTATTTTTATTTGGTGATGAGTGGTACAAAGTTGCCATTTTAAAGTCTTCCCATATCCCAGTGTTTCTCAACCTTGGCAACTTGAAGTCCTGTGGACTTCAAGTTGTCAAGGTTGAGAAACACTGCCATATCCCATTGTATGAAGCCATTGTCTGCACTCTAAGCATTAATTTCCCATAATCCCCATTCTAAAGGACATATTTGTTCTGAGGCCCATATTCTTGGATATCAAACCTAATTGGCATTTTGGAACTGTTTGATCCTGTCAGGTCCCAATCCTGAAACTGGTCTTCAGACTGATATATAAGAATGTAATGGAGAAATTTGGGCTTTCTGTGATTCTTCTATTGAAGTGAACATTAAAAAGATGAGGCACTTCCCCTCTCACTTGAATTCTAAAGAATCATAGTCCTTTTATGGAAGTGAAGTCTGGCCAAAAATGTATATACCTAACCAAATAGTCCCTTTAGAATGAAGATCATGAAAAATTGGCTTATGTTAAATCAGACTAGTATAGACTTTCTTGACTTGAAGGATCAGCCAATGTTTCAGGAAAATTTCTTTCTCATCATCACTTGCTGTAAAAACAAAAAATTAGATATTCCAGGGCTTGGCCCTTTAGTCAACACATTAAACTATGGTTTCT
This sequence comes from Natrix helvetica, assembly GCF_964273705.1. NCBI lineage: Eukaryota > Metazoa > Chordata > Lepidosauria > Squamata > Natricidae > Natrix > Natrix helvetica. The sequence continues at coordinate 244,878,180 of NC_138552.1, forward strand.
TTTTGAATAGTGTGGAACTGAGAAAGTGCTTAGCTTCCTGTGGGAGATAATTTAGAATTATGTGGCCTCTATTCTTATTGTGCAGAGTAATCTGGTATTCGTACAAATAAACACTTGCAACAGGAGATCATAAATTGGTGTCAAAGTTAATCTAATTTCTAGACTACCCTGCTCCAGATGTGTGGGTTTCAATTTCCAGTCATAGCCATATCAGCTAAGAATTTCTGGGAATTAGTCCACACATCTGGAGATAAATTTGTAGAAGGCTGCTCTATCCTTCTGCTGTTCATAAAATCGCCTGCTGCATGAGCAGCAAATCTGTGCCAATGCCTCCTTGCAGTGTAGTGTTTGTTGTATTTCACAAGAAGATTGATGAAAAAGAATTGGATAGTAGATTGTGCTTACTTCTTTCCCTTCGTTGCATGGTACATAAAACTTTATATTTCTCCTGTAATGGTTGAGAATGTAATGCAGAATTAAGCAAGCATTTATTTTAGTTACTAAATGTTATACTTCAATTATATTTTGTTTTGCCTTGTCCTTGGTGGGACATCTGTCTAGAGAAGGTTGATGTTTCTCATCTTCAATCCAAAAACCTTGGGAAACAAATATTCCTTAACTCTGAGATGGTTTCATTGCCACCTGGTATAAACAAATATTCAACCTTGATGATCTCATTCTTGGCAGAAATTGGCAAAGCGTTCCAAGATAGGCTTGTCCTCCTTATCCTTGACAAACTTCAGTGAGATGAGACCATTGAAAACAGGCATGTTTAATTTACCATTCAGAGCATGTATAAACTAGTTGGACACCCCCATGAAATATAACTTCAATCCAGACCTAATTGGCAGAAGATGCTGCATTTTTGCCAGCTTTGAAGAAGCCTTCCCACCGTCATCTTTTTGGGGTTCCCTGACTGGCAGAAAATTTTAAAGTCTTTTCTTATATTCTTAAATATTCCTTGATTGCTGCCTCATGTTCCATTATCATGTTATTATCTTCTACTGATTTGGAACAAAGACTAACTCATTCTTGTGTGTTCATTGCTCTCAGATCCAAAAGTACCTTGATCCAACCCTGCTGGGCTGAGGACAAAGCGATACACTCCTCTCAGAGATTTACATGTTATAAATTAAAGCAGATGGAGGAATCCCATTTGTGTACGTTGTGCCTTTAATTATTTATTTTAAAAATTCCCATAAATGTAGTGCAAGTTTTACTCTAACTTTTTGAACCTCATAGAATCTACAGGGGCATAACTTCCTGTGCAATCTCCATTTTTAGCAGTTCTTGATGCCTGTGCACACTGTTCCTTAAATTGTAACTCTTACTTCTCTTTCAGTCTCATCCAAATGGGCAAATCACTGAAAGCCATAAACCAGCCATTACAAAGCACCTAATTTTGCACTATTATTCCCCAAAGACAAATTTCTTTGGGGCACATCTGGTAATCACATTATTATGTCCTGAAGCATGAAAGCTCATCCCAATTAGAATCTCCTATCATGTTGTGGTTCTGCACAACCATAGCCAAAATGGAGAATCATTTCCACACATTACCAAAAACTAAACAAGATGTCAGACCAGCCAGAAATACATTGGGAATACATATCTCTCTACATTTTACCTAAGAAAAATGCCTATTTTTCCATTAGAATCAGGCCTTGTGCCTCCTGCATATATTGACACCTAATAACTGTTTCCTAGTTATCCTATTCACCCTTCAACGATGTTTCCAGCATGTGCTGCTAAAAAGCCCTCACAATAAAATGATGAGTGTTTTCTTCTGCAGGACAAACTCATTCTGCATGAAGCCCTTTATAAAGAAAGACCAATAACTTCTTTTACACATACAAGGGAGAAAACAGAAAGAATGAAAGAATCTTGTTAGCAAAAAAAAAAAAAACCCATCAAGGAAGGAAGATTAAATATGCTCAGAAGTCACAAAAATACTACCTGGTGGTTAAATAATAGACAATTAGTTGGTAGAAATAAAATAAAGACTCCTGGAAGGGAATGACATTAGCTATCTATAAATTCTACATGGAAGCAATTTGTTACAAATGTATTGTAAAATGTTTTATACAATAATTCCGAGCTCCTTCATTCAATACAGAACTAGTTACCGTTGATTTTCAGGGTGTCATTCAAATTATTGCCTTAAAGCTTACACTCAGACTGCTTCATACATGATTCTGTTTACTCCTTGAGATTGCCTGAGCAGATTCTCTTAAATGCCCTGTTATTACAGGAGGTACATTTCAGTGCAAAGAGCTTCTCTGTAGTACCACTTCAGCTGAAGAATTCCATACTTCTAGGACATTTTCAAGTCACTCGCTTCCTTTTCTTTGGCTCTCTTGAAGTATAAAAATGGCTTTGCCCAATACATCTACTTCTTAATAAATGTCTGTTTGGAACTCACTTTGAAATGGTTTTTCCAGCGCTGTCTTTTTAAGGGCAGCAGCAGATCAACCAAACTCAAAAGACCTCTTGCTTCTCTTTCTAAGGAGAGGCTGTCAGGTGCAGGGAAGGCAGTACTCCAAAGACAGGTAAAGTATTTCGTCCAGGAAGAAACTTGATCTCTCAAATCCAAAGCTTTAGCATCTGGAATAATTTGGGGTAAACAATATCCTGATCTGCAGCTGAACAGGAATGCTACAATTACTTTAATAATATCAGAGTCCCATGTAGAAATCTCATAAGTGTATTGAAAATGTTATATTAAAATCTATGCCTATTAGGGGAAATGGTGTGTAAAATCTCTGCACATTGGGGGATGTGCAGAATTTCTTTTTTTTTCCCTTTTAAAAAAGTATCACCATCCTGTTGATGGCATTCTGCAAGGACTGGCTATTGCAGCTGTATTGATAGTAGAGATTCAGTATAATGTAATGGCTAGAGTAGGCTCAGAGTGAACCAAATTCAGATCCTCACTCACTTATGAAGTTCCCTATTATCCTGGCCAGTCAGAAGCTCCAGGGAAATGACAGAGGCACAGAGTCTACTCTGCCCCAAAGGCTTAGAATCTGAAATGAGACAGACTCTAAGGATATAAAAGAAGCCTAGGAGAATTAGAAGATAAAAGTATCCATCATAAAAGCTAAAGGATAAATTTCTAATAGACATATCTGAGATGTCTTGAAGGCCAGTTGAAAATGAAGAGGATGTGAATGTAAACCTTCTCTTTATTGCCAAGTCCCCTTTCCACTTTGCACCTAAGCGCTCAAGATGAGACCAGCTCTTTTTAAATGCTAAAATCCTCTTTTCACGTTTCACTGATGAAGTATACATTGAGATCACATTATTTGCTAACACCAATCACAGACAAGAATCTAAACACTGCCTTATCTTAATTCAATTTCTTTAGCATTGTATTTTGGTTAAAGTAGTTCTATCCCCTGAACAAGTAAAGGACTGAAAGCTGGAGAGGCAGGACTATGGAGGGCATCAGAGATGATGTCATAAAAGTTGAAGTCTTTTTGAAAGAAAATAAAGGGGCTGAAATTGGTTTGTTATGGAGGAGACTAGGATGAGTAGTGTGGAGGAAGCGGAAAGCCTGGTCACCTGTGTACCTGTCTTCAAAGGCCCGCACAAAGAGGAAGTGATGTCACCAAGGTCACCAAATGGTAACAATGAGGAGAAGCTGATGAAGAGCTTTTCCCAGTCCTGATGTCCTGTCTGTGTCTAGAGGGCAAATATAAAACATGTTTTTCCAAGTCGCAGAAGGAAGTATAAGTAATTAGGACTCAGCAGACAACTCGCAGAGAAGATTAATCAGCCATGCAGCTGGTCCTGAAGCAAAGAGCTGTGATGTTTCAAAAAAATTGCACATTCCTGCACACAGAGAAGTTTAGCATAATTGAGAGAGAAGTGGGAGGTGTGAAATGACGCAAATCTGCATGGGAAAGAAAGCAAAGAAAATAGGCAACTTATTTTTTAAAAATGACATTTTTATTATCAAACTTCCTCTGAAAAAAAACCCCAAAGAATGAACTCTTTTCGTCTGGCCTAGTTGTGTATTCGCCACTTCCTTACCAAAGAGTTGACCTTTCAGAATGGCCCAAATTGGTTATCAATACATGAATTTCACAATGCAAAACCAACTTCATATCTAGCCCCCCAAAAGAATCAACCCTCTGCATGTTTTCATTTCAATCTATTGTAGCTGAAGCAGTAGAATAGGTAGGATTAAAAACTCTGGCTCAAGTAATAGATGGAGAAATGTGCATAACAGTGGGTCCTGTTCTGGTTATCTGGTTCTACTGTGTAAACATGTGATGGGAAGGTTGCTGCAAAAAGAATTGGGGGAGATTATTTAGTTAAATAAATTCAACTTGCAATAGTTTTGCTTCATTTTACCAACGACAGAATGTTTCTTGACTATAGTACTTTTTCCCAAATTATTTAGTAATCTATCATTTTTCTAAAAGAACTATATTGATTTTAGAATGTAATTTTTTTTAAAACGGACAATTCTAAACACTACATTTTACAAACTATGCTGAATATGCTCTTGCAACATATGATTTAAATACCAGTAGTAGATGATGTGTCCAATGCATTCGTATTAGAAACACATACACACACAAAAACCAACTGAAAAAGTCTCAGTCATAAACTGTTGTATCATCTGCAGAAGAATTCTGGAAGCATTTAAAGGAAGCATTTGAAACATAGAATGGAATGATTTATTGAAATATGACAGCCATATTTATAATAGAAATCAAATGCATGGACATAATATCAATAGAGTTTATTGTGGAATGTGTAAATGATTACTTGATATATAAATTACTATTATCCTACAAAAATATGTTTATGAACTTTCCTCCTCCCCATTCCATACATACATATAAAATAACAAAATACATAAAATTCAAATTTAAAAGCTTGAGGCAATAAACATGAATTCGTTGGATATTGAATAGCTACCAGTGGTGATGCCTGCTTGGCATCTGTTTGGAAAGAATTAGACAAAGGAGCCACTATGAAAAGGCTCCTTATGTACTTCCTGTACACTTCATGTCCTAATCGGCTATAAAGCTAAAACCAACAGGTACTATGGAAAATAGAATTTTCAGATATTGAGATTTATATCTTTGATACGTATCCACTGAAAATTTCTGACTTCCCCTTTTCTTCATAGTCTATTTCAAGACACTTTGATGCAAAGACACATTTGAGAACATATTCAATGACTGAATTCTGCATACTGCTATGAGAAGTGGTATCCAAACTTTAAACAACAAAAAGTCCACCAATGTCATTTGAGAACAGCAAACATAAAAAACCCACAGCTTTTAAAATTTCTACAGATGATTTCAGTCCAAGAGCTAATCAGGGTATCAGGTTGAGTATGTTTTTGCAGATATCTAATTACTTAAATTAATTTGTGCACATGAAATAATATTTTATAACCATTAATATTGGCATTAAAATAAGATAACAAAGCTGGGTGATTTTTTTTCATGTTGTGCATCTGGGGAGGGGTGATAAAAATATTTTATGAAAAGTTCATATTTGCACATTAACTTATGTAATTCTTTGGTGAAACATAAATGTGTTTCTGTTTCCCTCAACGAAGAACACAAGTAGTCTACAGCCCCGCACATCTTTTTGACATAATAGAATCCCATATTTCCCAATATTTACTTACTTACTTACTTACTTACTTACTTACTTACTTACTTACTTACTTACTTACTTACTTACTTACTTATTTTTCTACCGTGCCCATCTAATTGAAGTGACTGGCTGATTTATTTCCTGGAGACTAGAGAAACAAAGAAGCTAGATCTACATATTTTTAGTTTTTCTGTGTAATTAATCAAACTCTATTAAAAATTAGAAGGAAGAATTCTGCATCAAAATGGAACTTATTCTCCAAACAGTTTAGAATTAGATGGAATATTTTGCATGAATATGGAATTGCAAGTTGAATGCAGTAAGAGCAGCACATGATAGTAAAGTGTCCTAGAGAATAAATGGAATGCTTAGTGAATGGTTCAACATTCAGTTAAGAGTGAGACGAAAATGTATGATGTCCTCTAAGTATTTAATGTATTTATGAATAAATGTAGAAGAAATGCTTGTGGTTATGCTAGAATTGTGTAAGTTGAGGAAATTAATGTTTATGTAATTTTATATGCAAACAACACTGTGTTGTTTGTTGATTTGTAACTTATGTTAAGATAGACAGCATGATGCAATGAGAAGTACAGAATTGGAATTTAGTGTTTCAAAGACCAAAAAAAATGTGTTTGACAGGCATGTTGGCATGTTGGAGTAGATGATTGCGATATATATACAGTTGGGAAAATGGATGTAGGCATTTTAAGATGAGCAAACAATGGTACAAGGGCAATAGATAGCATATGGTCTGTTATAAAGAACACAGTCAAAATAAGCTAAAATGGTGTGATATATGCCTGCACTTTTGCCTGTTTCGTTATGAGGAAATGAAACTATGTCAGGAGAAACACAAATGTTTAAGGTCATGAAAATAAGTCATTAACAAGTCAGTAAAACAAAAAGATACAAGATCAAGAATGAATAGGAATATTCATTCAGTATATCTAAGAAGTTTGTGGACACACTGAACCTACAGACCAGAGTCCCAAAGGTCACAGAAGCCAACAAACTTGAAGTGTGTGGCTAAACAGTGGCTAAAGGCTTTGCTATAAGTTCAGACAGCAAAAGAAAATAGAGTTATTCATAAGACTTTAGGAAATTGATAAACACAAAGGCAGACATAGCAATCAGTATAAGTGTAATACTCAGAAAGCAAAAAAGGAATGAAGACCTCAGAGTATAATGCCTATTATTTTTCTCCAATATGTTTAAAGCTTAGAGATTGCTATGTTTGTCCCCTATTCCAAAATCTCTTAGCAGCTTACAGATGTTTTCCAAGAGTTCATCCATCCAGCCTGTGGTCAAGATCAGACTTATCAGCCTTCAAGTTATTTTCTGGAAGAGACGGGAGGAGGTGTATCAGCTGTACCAGGACCACTGTCAGTCAGGGGAAGGGAAATTGCTTATAATTCCCCTGCTCTGTGGACATGTAAAGCAGGAATCCAGAAGCAGCATCTGAAAAGTCCTATTAGGGAACCAGCCAGTTTTAAGACCAGACCTGATTGCAGGGGAGGGCTGTAGGAGAATTAAATTAGTACTCATATTTCCAATACAATAATTATTATTAGGTTTACAGAAAGCACCAAAGTTCACAAGTGTAAAGGGGATACTTGGCATCAGGTTTCCTGTTATTTCTTAGATACACATTAATAAAGACCCAGGTCTGGGGACTTGGAAAGATGGAGGCCTACCTTTCATCTATCTCACTTTTATAACTTTGAGATTCTTCCCTTCACTTTGGTAATAATGTAAAGTATCAGCTCAAAATTGCAATGCATGCATTTCATTTGAGTTTTATTGCCTTAACAGACAGCATTAGATTACAAAAGAGAACATTTTTCTTCTCAGTTTTAGCTTATTCTTATGATTTATGGTGAGATACAGCAAGAGTTCATAAACTTCTCTGACCCGTTGACAGTTTTTACAGGCTCCTTGATTTATTTTCCATCTCAGATTTAACAGCTTTCATGTGACTGATATTCCTCGAGTCCCAGCGTGGCTGCCGCTCAGCCTGGGAGAGCTCCTCTAATCTCCATGTTACTAATTTAAATGAAGTCTTGGTCTGTTGTTTAAAAAAGACATTTGTCATCTTGCTGAGGTTTACAGATCCTCTTGTAATGTAATGTCAGACACTTCTGAGATATGAGTTTTATGAAGCATCCTGATATCAAGTCTTGTAAGAAGACACGCCAAGGTCACTTGGATTTGCCAAACTAGTCAAGGGGCAGGAGAGGGAGGGAGCTGGCTTACAACATTCTGCAAAATTGGAAAAGAGGGGTCCTTAAGGAGTGAGTACATTCAGATCAGATGTATATATGCCACAAGTACATTGTACAGATAAACTTGGGGCTGGGGAGAGACGAAGTGTTAAAAATATGTTTCAACTCAAGAAAAAACAGAGGCAGTCACTCAACAGCTATGAACTTCTGATTAATGTTAAATATACACCCGGGGAAACAAAATCCTTCTCAGAGTCATGTGGACTATTTGTATCAACAGTTTCCCAGTGTGGCTCAGAGTGTGATGCCAAGCTGTCTCATTCAAGAAAGTTACTGCTGGCTTGCTTCTTTCCTGCCATTTTCTTTTATTGCCCTTCTGGGAACATAAAGACCAATCTACTAAGAGATAAAGAAGTGGGTAGTGCCACTTCTTCTCCGTTACCCGCAGACACAAAGACAATCATTGGAGATTAAAACCTGTAAACTGTTCAATCCAGAACAGCAGACAAAAAAACTTCAGTCAGCCCTGCACTTGGTCATCTAGCAGTAACTTTCTTAAATGAGGATGTGGCCAAGCTATTAGCCCAGCAAGGTAGTAACCAATAAGTAGTGAGGAGAGCCAGTAATTCACAACAGAATCAAAAGCCAGGGCATGGTTCATCAATAAGATTTAAGTAGAACAGGAGGCATCAAGCAAAAGCAATGTCCCAGAAGTATATTCAGGGTTAATGTCAGAACCCAGAGCCAAGGTGTTAATAAACAAGAGTAAGTCAGTATTTGATCTCCAAAAGATGGGGTGGAGTGGAGGGAACCTAGTAGTAGTGAGACAGTTTCCAGCACTGCAAGCTCAAAATTTCTAATGCCAGGTTTCCTGGGTCCCTATTCGGGTTCCAGCAGCTAACCATTAAACCCTGAAAAAGAAGCTGCTTCTTATGAGCACGGCACTGCTCCAAGTAAGCTGTTACTCCTGAGGAGATCTGTTCATTAGGTGTGCACTCTGTCTTTGGGCTTCAGTCTGCCAACACCTGCATTCTTTAGGGATTGGCAGGGCTGGAGCATTTCTGTCCAACTTGGCTGAGGGCCTTTGGCCTCATAACAGGCCAGGTCTGGATCTCATTTCCCAACCCCTGGCATGTATTTCTAAGGCGTCTGTGACTTATTCAGATCCGTACATTTAATTTTTAATATGTCTGACATAGTGTACTAATTTATGCATTTACATTTAACTTCCTCTTTTGTGATTATTCTTTTAACCACACGCACGCACCTGAGCATTCAAGGTTTCAAGAACTTTTAACTTCTAGTTAGAAAATCTTTCTTACTTACAGACAGACACATACATGTGATATTCCTGACATACTTTACTCTCATTATAGAATATAGAACAAATTTTATCACATTAAACTTGGGTCAATATTTAGAATGAGGAATTGAATCTAGAAAGAAACTGATCTGCAGACTCAAATTATTGAGTTATAGAAATTATTGTGTTATATTATTGTGCTATACTTATGGAATACAAATGTGGAACACATGTATGGAAAATATATTCAGATTCCCGTTCTACTAATCAACAATTTTTAATGTTATACTAAACTGTTTAATTCCAAATAAATGATGAAATTTGTTTTGTTTTACAAAATGACATTATAATAATAAATAATAATAATAATTTATTAGATTTCTAGACCGCCCCCTCTCCCCGAAGGGACTCGGGGCGGTGTACAGGTATAAATTTAAAAAACCATACAAACAATAATATACATAGCTAAAATTAGATTAAACAGCCCCTGTACGAATTTATAAAAATTAAAAACTTAGACCATAAAACCAATCATAAAAATTTAAAAATGAAACTGAGGTGGGAAAGGTGGAATTAGGCCAGGCCGGCTAGCTGAAACAGGTGGGTTTTAAGTTTCTGACAGAAGGAGCGGAGGTCCGTAGTCATTCTAATGTCAGGGGGAAGGTCATTCCAGAGGGTCGGGCCCATCACAGAGAAGGCCCTTCCCCTAGGCATCGCCCGCTGGCACAGCCTAGTGGACGGCACCCGGAGGAGTCCCTCTCTGTGTGAGCGAATCGGCCGAAGGGATGTATGGGGCAGGATACGATCCCGCAAATAACTAGGTCCTGTGCCATGGAGCGCCTTAAAGATGATGGTCAACACCTTGAAACGCACCCGAAAAGCCACAGGCAGCCAGTGTAGCCCGCACAGGAGAGGTGTTACGTGGGAGTAGCTAAAGACTCCCGAGACTGCCCGTGCAGCCACATTCTGAACCAGCTGCAGCCTTCGGGTGCATCTCAAGGGGAGCCCCATGTAGAGAGCGTTGCAGTAGTCTAGCCGGGACGTCACAAGTGCATGAGTGACTGTGCGAAGGGCGCTCTGGTCCAATAGGGGATGCAATTGGCGCACCAGGTGAACCTGGTAGAACGCCCCCCTGGCCACGGCTGTCACATGGTCGTCCATGGACAGCCGGGTATCCAGAAGGACGCCCAAATTGCGTACCCAATCCAGGGGGGCCAAACGTTCACCCCCAATGGCCAGTGATGGAGTAAGCTGGTTGAACCGGGGCGCCGGTAGCCACAGCCACTCAGTCTTGGACGGGTTGAGCTTGAGTCTGTTACTTCCCATCCAGATCCGTGCAGCTTCCAGACACCGGGACATCACTTCGATAGCATCGTTGGGGTTGTTTGGGGTAGAGATGTATAGCTGGGTGTCATCCGCGTACAGATGGTAATCTACCCCAAACCCACGAATGATCTCACCCAGCGGCTTCATATATGTATTGAACAGGAGAGGCGAGAGGACATCACACAACCCAGCCACTATCATCACTTTAATCATTCAGTTCAGTTCAGTCATTGTTAAAATTAAATGTATGACACGGACAAAGGTTCCTGATGTTGATACCTTTACTGTCTGTAATTTAATATATTGGCTTTTAATATTATATTTAATATATCTACATGATGACTTTTAAAAAATAAATAAATGTCTACCCTTTAGTTTTAATAAGGAAAATATAATCGTTATTGTTATTCCCGATCAGGGGAAGGTTTCTGTTATGTTTTCTTAATTACCTATTCCAATTTTAGCATCCTCCACATGGACGCATAGAACTGAAGCAGGGGTGGATTCCAACATCTGTTACTGCCGGTTTGCTCAGGGACGTGTTATGCGCACATGTGCAGTAGTAAAAAAATTGCTTCTGCGAAGAAGCAAAAAACAAGATGGCGGTGCCTATGGCGCTGCAGATCGAACAGGTTGAGCGGGGGGCGAGTCTGGCCAAGTTACTACCTACCTGGCCGAACATGTAGGAATCCAACTCTGCATTGAAGAATAAAACTAAAAAATCAGCAGGAGCAGCAGCAGCAGCATCTCAAATAGAAATATAAAACAATAAATCTTTTTTTAAAAATTTACCCTAGTATACCAATTAATAGGCACCCAACGAGGGATCTTAACCAAAAGGTCTTCTGAATACTTTTTAATTTTTATTATTGTTGTTGTTTAACAGTCCTATTTATTACATTGTTACTATTGTGTATTATTTTACATTCATGTTATATTATTATTATTATTATTATTATTATTATTATTATTATTATTATTATTATTATTATTATTATTATTATTATTATTATTATTATTATTATTATTATTATTATTATTATTATTATTATTATTATTATTATTATTAATATTAATATTATTAATATTATTAATATTATTAATATTATTAATATTATTAATATTATTAATATTATTAATATTATTAATATTAATATTGATTGTTGTTGGTCTCACAGTCAGCCAGATATTTAGTCCCGATTTGTTATTTATTTATTTTATTTATTTATTTAGTTTGTCAAACATGTACGAGATAACAGGTATAAGTGTAAACCTGGACATGAGCACATGAAATGAGTACAAATAAATGGGGACAGTAGGACAGGGATGGTAGGCATGCTGGTGCACTTAAGCTTGCCCCCTTGCAGACCTCTTAGGAATGGTGTTAGGTCCACAGTAGACAGTTTAAGGTTGAAGCTATGGGGGTTTGAAGAAGCAACAACGGAGTCAGGTAGAGCATTCCAGGCATTGACCACTCTATTGCTGAAGTCGTATTTTCTGCAATCAAGTTTGGAGATATTCAGATATCAGATATTTGCAGGTTGTAGTTCCCCGGTTCTTTGTCTTCTAGTTTGCTGTTTCCAGATACTAACATGTTTACTATCCAGTCTAATTGACAATTGTTAAAACTGGGGTGCTATGTGGCAGGTGCTTGCCTATTTGAATTCTAAAGAACCAGAACATGTTAGCTTCTTCATTTTCTATTACCTTCTCAGTGATGTGGTCCCACCAGTTCTTGCTTTCAGGCAAATGGTATTTCTTGCATATCTTGCAATGCACCATTGTTGCTACTTTATCATTCCATTGTTTATAGTGTGATCTTCTTACCACAACGGTTCACTTTTTTTTCAGCTTCTGTGCAGAGGCAGAGGCTGTCCATTGCTGTCTTGTATGCATTTGTCCTTAAGGCTTGGACTTGTGAGGTCAGAACTAGACTCTCTAATTCTTTATTAAGTTTTCCTGCTCTTAGCCATTGCTATGTATTATTTGCTTTGTCTGCTAGTTTTTTTAAGTACTGTCCATGTAATGCTTTGTCACGACCTGTCTTTTTTTCTGTTTTTCATTTAGTCTTTCTTGTAGTCCAGTTTGGCTTCTCATTACTCACTAAGCCTTACTGGTATGCGAGTTTCAGTGCATCTTCTTCACTGTCCTTCAGATATTCTTCCAATGCTCTTTTTCCTTCTTCAACTGTTCTGCAACATTCAACATGAATCTATTTTCTTTGGTAAATAGAGTCTGTCAAAATCATTATTATTGTTATTATGAACTGAAATCAGTCCACTGAAGAACAACCAGTTGCTAGAGAGAATGTTTTCAGCTTTCCTGTTTAGGAATGACTAACTAACCCAAAAATCACCCAACAGCTTCTGTACCTAAAGAAAGAACTAGAACTTGTATTTCACTGCTCCTAGACCAGAAACCTAATCGCTGTAGGGAGTGTGTGTGTGTGTGTGTGTGTGTGTGTATTCTTTAAGCCAGTTTCATTGAACAAAATATGGATTTTAAGAGAGTGAAGTATTAATTTGTGAAGAGACTACATTTTCTTTTGATGACCCAAATACTGCTTGGAGTGTGCTCAAAACAATCCTTTAGAAATTCTGCCTTTAATAATAATTAAACAGAGAGCAAGAAAGAGAGCCATTGGTCTCTCTGAGAACCTATGACAGATGAAAGATGAAGGGTTTTTGCTTTGTTCTCCAAGGTTTATTCATTGAAAGATAAGGCATTCAAGACTTCTGTAGATGTATATGATTGTATGGCTTTATTTTCTAGAACAAAGGCACTGTTCCTTCAAAGAGCATAGAAACAGCACAAGAGAAAACTCACTTTAACATTTGATATCTCTTGGGGTCCCCTCCCAACTATTCCAGGACCTAGTTTTGGTTCACCTTAAAGGAATTTGATGGTGCTAATTAAACAAGTGATAGTATAGTTCAAAGAAGAATATTATGAATTACACCACAAAGCATACTGTTTTCATAGTTTAATTGTATATTTGTAGCTGATGTAATCCTATACTTCAGAAATTTGAGTTCTAAACTGAAACACTTGATAAGATCCTTTTTGCCCTAATTCCTGAAGATTTTTCACTGAAGCAATAACTGCCTTTTGCTATGTATAATCTGCAATTAAGCAAAGTTCTACAAACAAATAAACAAACAAACGTTGAAAAATATGTAGCTGATTGAGTCAATCAAATTAAATAAAATTTGCATTTAAACTCTGTTTTAAAATGTATATCCTTGATAAATACAGAATTAGATGTTCCAATTCAGGTGGCCATCTGCCACTTCATCACATGCAAACCAATAATTATTCCAGTCAACTGAGAGTATCTGGTCTCAACTCCGTTCCATTGACTAGATAGACAATATAACTCATATAGTTTAAGTGGAATCTCCAAATGGACACCTAGTTGCATACCAAATATTTCCTGTAGGTCTAGAAATACTCCAATCTGAAACTTTGGACAACTAATACTACTACATCATAGTATTAGATAACTAGATGTACCAACGTCTTGAATCAGTTGACTGTGTTGTTATATATTTTTAACTACTGATTCTTTCATCAGGACCAATCCCTGGTGCATAAAATGGCAGAGTCTACAAGAACCGGAATAGATCTCCAGGACAATGGTCTGAAATCTCCTTGCATAAATATATATAAAATGAAATATATGTAGCTCAGGCTTGATTCATGATGTTCTCTGAACTTGGTTGTTTTCTTGAGAACAGGTAGAAGGCTGGTTGAATAGACTGTACTCATAAACACCAACTGATGTGTTCATACATGATGAAAATTTACCTGGTCAGAGTATAAAATAATTTAATTTGTTTCCAACCCCTGAAATGCCTTGGAAATATCAATATAAATTACAGCTGAAGAATAAATAAGATAATTTCATCTTCACCCTGAAATTATACAGCATGAAAAGAAAATGTGGAAAATATACTTACTTTATATGTGCATGCAGATTCAGATTCTATAATTTCTTTTGTCAAAATCTAGATTCCTTTCAGTAATGAGGTTGAATTAATAATTTTAAAACAACTTGGGCTAACTAGGACATATTAAGTGTGATGTGTTCATCAAGCATTACATGCCATTTTTCCATTAAAATATAGCAAAGCTGCCCAGCCAAAATTGAAGGTGTAATATGCATAAATATATGTTTATTATATTTGGGCTCTTTTTTTTATAGATAACATGGGCATTATTCATCTAGGCATTAAAATGCCTAAAAACAAAAACAATCATAGGTTTTACATAAAGTTTTTCTTTATAATATCACCTGAATGGATAATTCTAATCTATTTGATGTAGAAGCAGGAAAATCATTTCAGGAAATTAGAAAAAAGACAAGAACAATCCATGTTCCTTGAAATACCATGAGGCAGAGGTGGTATTCAAACGGTTCTCTCCGGTTCGGGAGAAAAGGTAGCGGTGGCTCCAGGAAGCTCCGCTCACCCACTCCGATGTAAGGCGCAATCTTCTGCACATGCGCAGAAGATGGTGACATTCACAGTCGTGGCACATGCACTCACATTTGCAAACTGGTAGGGAAGGTAAGTTAATCCTACCACTGCTATGAGGCCAATCGAAATGGAGAACTCTAGAGCTTCAACAGGTGTCCATGCACGAAACAGAATAATCCATGCATTTAAATTATCTTTCTGCACCCATGTAAGCCAAAGGCTTCCCAGATTGTTTGATGAAAATAAATATTCACAACAAGAGACCATAAGATTGCTAGGCACAAGGAAGTCCCTGTACACGTGGGATGTGACTTTCAATATGAGTGTTATGGTTACTTTCAAAAATGATGAGTAGAGGCTGGAATATTAAAACTTCTTTTCCCTGATCAAAAAATAGTTGTCTGATAGAGAGTGTAAGGTTGTATTGTCAGCATTTTACTTTTACTTCTTCTTTCCCGTGAGGATTGGTTCATAAAATGGCATGATTAGTATGTGCTTTGCAAAGAACACTTGTTCAATAGGAGAGTTTTGCAACGTTTTCATGAACATGACTGTGAAAAGCCATAATGAATGGGTTTAAGACCTTCCTTGTAATCAGAGCTTGTCAAGAGAGGATAAATATGTATCAGAACAAGCTCGTTACTGAAGAGTTGTGTGTAAAAATTGTTTAACTTGAGGGCAAATTAGGAGAGAACATATTCCACTTTGTAGCATGCAGCAGATAAAACAAGCATGTGAGATGCAAAGGAACAAACTTCATATTCTACAGGATATTCATGATTACAACTCTTTCACAATTTTTTTTTAAATCAGAAAATGTGGCTTTACATTGGATCTCAGGAAACCCTGTTTTAAAAGGAGGCAGGACGGCTGCTAGTGTTGTGCTACATACCTTGCTATAATAGGACTTAAGGTAAAGGTTCCCCACACAAATATGTGCTAGAACTTCCCAGCTCTTGGGGGTGGTGCTCATCTCTGTTTCAAAGCCGAAGAGCCAATGCCAATCCTAAGACATCTCTGTGGTCATGTGGCTCGCACTACTAAATGCCAAAGATGCATGGAACTCTGTTACCTTCCCACCAAAGGTGGTTCCTATTTTTCTACTTGCATTTTTACATGCTTTCGAACTGCTAGGTTGGCAGAAGCTGGGACAAGTAACAGGAGCTCACTCCATTACTCCGAATCACCGAACTGTTGACCTTTCTGATCGACAAGCTCAGCCTCTTAGCCACTGAGCCACCGCGCCTCTCTACTTACTTCTGAGCAAACCTGTCCGGGGCTGCCCTGTTTAACATACGCTTCATTTGTAATAAACAATTTGGTCTTGAGAAACCACACATGCTTTCTCCTGGGATGATGGTTTCCAATAACGAAATAGAAAGAGTTGCAGAAACAGTCTCCTTTGGAATAGTGGGAGATTTTCAAAAGGGGCCGTCTTAGGCATAATTGTCTGAAGCATCCTTCATGATTAAGGGGATCTTTGGGCAAGGGCCTTTAAATGAACTTCTGTCTGAACTTGTTATGCTGGCTGGACTTGCTAGGAATTGTAGTTCTACAGCATTTGGAGAGTCACAGATTTAGCCATCTTCATTTATAACCCCTTTTCTGTCTTCTTTTATGCATGCCACAAGATACAGTGAAGGCTGCTAGCTGAGATAAGTCATTTTGCAATTCTTGAAGGGTAAGGATGCTGTTGGTGACTGCTGTTATTCACAACCATGGCTACATCACAAGCAGGAGAGACTATTGTATTTGTGTTTTGTGGTTTCTATTATATATCTGGTAAGGTCTCATGGGAGCAGAAGATGAACTAGACTAGCAGAGGTGGGTTTTACAGAAGTCTACCACCGGTTCGCTGCGCACACACATGTTCGTTTCGTGAGCGTGTGCGCCTTCTGTGCATGTGTGCAGCCCTTTATGCATGCCTTTTGCTTGTGTGCATGGCTTGCACACATGCGCACAGCTTCAAAAATGTGGCTAAATAGGACGGCATAGAGCCAGGGCGGTTGGGAAGGCCCACCCACAGGTTGCCACTACCAGTTCACCTGAACCAGTCTGAACCAGGTAAATACCTGCCTGCCAGGCTGCTTTTATGTTTCTAAGGTCTTCTCAAACTATTTCCGTAGCCTATTGCTAACTGCAATGAAGAAAGCTGTGCATTCTATTGGGTATGTCAGATTCACTTAGAGTTGTCAAACAGTTAAACTGATTGTTGAACCAGGTTCTGTGGGAAATTATAGCACATGGTGTTAGAGCTGTGGTGGCACAGTGGTTGGGATGAAGTATTGCAGGCAAACTCTTCCTATAGTCAGGAGTTCAATCCTGACTGGCTCAAGGTTGACTCAGCCTTCCATCCTTCCGAGGTCAATTAAACGAGGACCTAGATTATTGGAGGAAATATGCTGACTCTGTAAAATGCTTAGAGAGGACTGTGAAACACCGTGAAGCAGTATATAAGTCTAAGTGCTATTGCTACTGCTGTTATGTATATTAGGACTGTTTATTGCATGTGATGAATAAGTAGTCCCTTTTTTCCTTTATACACATCTTTTCAAAGTGATAAGGATGCTGGGGGAGGGAAACTAATTAGTGTCTTAAGAAAGCAGAGTACATCTGATTGATTTTAAACAATAAAACAATGCCATTTATATAGAAAAGATCATGTATTATATTTTATTTCCTATTTCTTCTATCCTTACTTGGACAATACCTTTTAACAATCTGTAAGCAGGTGTGTTCGTACTGCTCAGCATCTTTGTCTGTTGTTACTGCCATTTGCTTACCTCAGTCTTTTTAATTAGCAAAGCATCTGCCAACTCGCATTGACTGTAAAAATATTCCGCTGATATTTTCTTTGAAATATCATTAGCAACATATAATATATGACGAGGTTGAAAAACATGTTACATGCATAAAATATATGTTTGTATCTTTTGAGTTTATGAATAACTGAAAATATCCTAAGCTACATGTTAACTTCTCAAAGATGTTGTTCCCCATATACTTGCCTCTATAACTCTTGCTTCATCTCATCTTCTGCTACGCACAGCCTTATCGTAAATATGTTATGAAGAAAAGATTGTCAAAAAAGATTGTCATTCTGTGATTCATTTGCCTTAATGATGACATCACATGGTCAAAACTGGCTAAATATTGGCAAACCCAGAAAATTAATTGTTAATAGGTTGTGCATATGGGATGATTTCAACCAAAGCATAAAAATATATAGGAGTCATGTATCCTTATTGCAATCAAAGTCCAGTACAAATAAAATTCATTTTTTTAAAAAAAAGGGTTACATGTTTTTAAAAATCTTAAAATTCATAGGTCAGTTGCACATTTTTCATGATGTAGCTACTACTACTACTACTACTACTACTACTACTCTCCCCATGACTGCCTGGAGTAATCCCTGCACTTTTTTGATGGCATTTTTAGAAATGGTTTGCTCTTGCCTGCTTTCTAAGGAATGACAGAGAATAACTGGCTCAAGGACACTCAACTGGTTTCATGCCTAAAGTAGGGCTAGAACTCACAGTCTCCTGCTTTCTAGCTTGGTGCCTTTGGTACATCAAACTGATTTTATTCCTAGAGATGATAAAGATAGAAAAGAAAGTGTAGTTGCAATGTAGTCACTGAAGGTTTTATCCCTGCACTTTTCTAAAGTCTCTTAGAAACGCTGCATTCCTATGAGCCAAAAGAAATCAGTATGCATGGCTCATCTACATTTTTCATTTCTCTAACAGAAAAATATGTAACTTGTGTCCCTGGAGTCTTGAATAGAGCTCTCTGGGTCCCTTCAAGATGAGGATGAAATTGTATTTAAAAATGTGTCACTTAAGAAACATGATTAAGAAATAAAACAATAAATATATAAATAAAGTACCTAAGGGATCACAAAATCAACTGTATTTCTTTTCTTGTAATTAAATAAAATCCACTCTAGCTTCCCCCTCCTCCCTTTTGGGACCGTGGCCCCTTGATGCCACAATGCCAGGATCACCCCTTAATTTAAAGAGTGAAGCCCTGCCCAAAGTCAACCTTCCTCAACCTGGTGCCTCACAATGGCTGGGGATGTTGTGACACACACACACACACACACACATGCCTCAAATCTCATATATTCTGAAGAAGGTTGTTTTATAGTGTTAGGAGACAAAGTACTGAAACAATTGGTATTTTTTTAAAAAAAACATTAGAGAGAGAGGAAAAAAAGTGAAGACTATAGCGAAAGCAATGTTAAATCAATTTCCTTGTTCTCTGGTTCGAGGTTTTTATACCATCCCTGCTTAGAATGACTCCCATCAAATGGAGGCAATCTCTCCTCATTGTACGCAGGAGACAAAAAACATCCCTCGGCATTTTGAGAAGATAGAAGGACAAGGGGTGCGGAAAAGAGAAAGCCTTGCCCCAGCAACCTCTTTTAAGGTACTTGCATCCACATCAAACATCAGAAGTGCTTGAACTTAAGTAATTAAAGCAAGTTGTCAGGGACACAAGAAGCTCTTCAGAGGAAGACAAAAGCAGTATGGCTGTTAACCATCAGTGTCACAAACCTTCCACCTAGGAATGGTCACAGCTGAGTTAGTAGGGTAGGAAATCTTTATAAATAAATCTGCACGCCATCCATTATACAGTCACCAAGGATTTTCTCTTCCTCTTACATCTTCTTCCCTGTGGTTTTTCCTTCTGTCTCCAAGTTCTTTTTCTATATTCTTGTATGTCAGGTCTCCCTCCCACTTCTGATTTTATTCTCAACCCCTTTTTTATGTCACTTTCTGTTTCTCATCTTTTGTTCTTCCACCTTGATTCTTTCTTCTGTGCTTTAACCCATTTCCTCTCTTTCCCCCCCCTCCTTCCGTATCCTTTTTTTCCGAGTGTATAGTATATGCAGGCATCTGTATATGTGTGTGAAGTTTTAAAAAAGAAACCTTTTCCTCTGTTCCCTCCATTTCTTTTCTTTTGCACCATTACTCCTGTGTTTCATGTTTCGGCTTTCACGCCATTTTATCCTCTGTGCCTGCCACCTCAGTGTTTTACTGGACTTTTTTGAAGTTGGTAATGAGGAAGGTCACACACCAGGGATAGCACATCCCAAGGTGTTTCATTGAAAAAGGAGAAGAGACAGCAGATGAGTTATTTTGCAGCATGCGACCCTTGGTCCTCAACTCACATAGTACCACATTCCTAATTTGGTTTCATGAGGTCTTCCTCAAAAGCAGGGTGTTCTGCATGCATCAAAAATCAGTCTCTTGATGGCAGCCAACATGCAACAATCGTCTTGGAGATGGATGTACAAACACTATACAAACTAAGTGAAACTAATTGCTGGAATGACCTGAAACACTTTCTAAACTTTGCTGCCGTGTCTACCAGCTGCTCCTCTTTTCAATGGATATATTCACACAATAAGCTTGTCCTTGCTTAACAAAACCAATCAGCCCAATTTTCTTCATCTGCTAGAAACCATTAGGTTACTTAGTTGTCTACGTAGAGTGCGTCAAATGTTTCCACTTTCAATTTCCAAACATTAGGGGTGCTCAAATGTTATGACATGCCTTGGGGATTGTAAAGTTATTTTGTTTACTTTCATGTAATTTAGATGTGCTTGAAAAATAACTACATAAATTTCATAACTTTTTAACATTTTGTTTGTTTCATTTCTAGGCGGGTCAAATTTTTCCACTTTCAATTTCCAAACATTAAGGGTCCTCAAAAGTTGTGACATGCCTTGGAGATTATAAATATATTTTGGTTACTTTAGTGTAATTTAGATGTGCTTGGTAAGTAACTACATAAATATCATAACTTATTAACATTTTTTTTTATTTAAGATGTCTACTAAATGAAGTGGCTAATTGGTTAATTTAGGCTTCATTGTATCAAACTGTCATACCCTGTGTGCTGTTGTCTTTTAAGTTTATTTATTATTTATTATTTATTTATTTTATTGTATTTATAGACCGCCCCCTCTCCCCAAAGGGACTCGGGGCGGTGTACAGACAGCAGCTAAAAAACCATATACATAGTGAAAAAATATTAAATACCCCTTAAAAACGGATTAAATATAGAGCCTGTACAGTAATAATAAAAATTAAAAAACAGCTTTAAAAGATCTACCCCCAAAAATTTAAAATCCCGGCCAGAGGGATTGAAGATTAAAACTACGGTTGGGCCAGGCTAAAGTTACCCTTCAAATGGCATAGCAGTCATGTCATTAGTGCTGGTTACATACTATGTCACTGTTGTCTCCATTTTCTCCACATTGGTTAACTGTTCAGGTGGCAAGAACCAATAAAATGACCATGCTGATGGTATATTAAACATCTGACTTTATAGCTGAACAAGTTAATCCAGTCAAATTGTTTTGAAATGAATTAGTAGCCCAACTGGCAACACATTCAAGGATAGATCTTGACATCTGACACATTTTATAGGACCTCAACATTTCTTCCTTCTATAAGTTGTGCCGTGGTGTAAGTGAGTAGTGGTTAACCTCTGGTGCGAAATGCACTTGACAGCCTTACTCTAGGACAGGGTTTCCCAACGTTGGCAACTTTAAGACATGTGAACTTCAACTTCCAGAATTCCCCAGCCATCATGGCTTGTTGGGGAATTCTGGCAGTTGAAGTCCAAACATCTAGATCTATACCAAAAAGCTTCTGTATTTTGCTGGGTGCTTCCATTTTCAGATTTTCCAATGCATACAATTGTGTTCTGTCCATGGATAACAGGCTCATCATTAACAACTGGCTGGTTTAGAGAGAATGGTGGATTCTTAATATTCCTCGTGGCTTGATGCCAGCATGTAACTTGAACAGAATTCAGACCAGTAATGGGTGAAGCGGCAGCAGGAAAGCAGGAATAGCTGAAAACAGAGTTTTAAACCAGAGGACACTGGAAAACAAGGAGTGATGCACCACCTCTACAAGTTGGAGAAAAGTTCTGAGAAGTGAATGCAAAGGAATCTTTTGAACCTTTGATGAAAAAGTAAAAGCCATTCCTTCTTGGTTGATCTGAATATGACCGTCTGTTCCACTATAAGCATAAATTTATGTTTCCAATGTTATATAGTCGGGTGATGAAATGAAAAGTAAACAACCAAACTCAGAGACCACCAAGGACTCCACGGCTTTCTGACTATTGGAAAATAGATTAGAAGAAAATAATCTGATCTGGGGAAGAAACTAGATAGAAAAAAATAATCATTAAAATTTGGCTTCAAGTAGTAGTGAGTACCTCAGACTTAGATTTTGCTCGTATACTCCTTTGTCTCAACATTTTGGTAAAAAATAATTAAGCAAATGCATACAAACACCCACTTCTATTCTGTTCTACACCCAGACAGTTGCCATTTCAACATTTCTATTCTTTTTCCATGACTGTTCTCTCTTTATTTCTACCTCTGGACTTTTAAAATTGCAAAAGTTGGTTTCTCTTCTTCAGGCAGATACTAGTAATTTCATATAGTTTAAAGGGGAACCTATAGATTGACAAAAATAGGGGGATATGACATATACCAGCTACTATATACAATAAAATTTGGCAAATATTTGCATTATGAATAATGATAAGTAACAATTCAATATTCAGCATCAAATATGCTCATGAAATATTGAAGGGAAGATGTTTGAAGTCTCATTTGGTACATGGAAATAGCATCTCTGATTCTCATGCACGTAACTTGGCACTGAAGAAATATGTAAGTTAATCATGCTGAAAGCCCCATATCTGCTTATGTATCTACTTTTGTGGATAAGTATCCCAATCATAGATTGCTACAAACTCTTACAGAATGATGCCAATGACTATAAGCTTTGCATTTGCAAAGGATTTTTATTTGTTTGCATAAGTCCTACTGGCAGTGTGTAATGGGAAATTAACTCAGAGGCTTTTTGTTTCTTGTTTGTTTTAATTATTTTAGACCATAGTGTTTGTAAATGTGATTGACACTAAACCTCTGCTCAGGTTGGTTTTGAATAAATGTATGAATGTTTGACTTATTTACTACATGCATACAGAATAGAAAGCATTTTCCGTTTGTGAGAATTTTGCTACCAACATGAGTCTTGCTCTTGCTGACACAAGAGATGCTATGCCTTTTCAAGGAAGGATCAGGCATCCTTCTCAACCTGATGCCTCCCTACTGGCTGATATTTTGGAATTAGTAATCCAAAACATGTGAAGGATACTAGACTGCTTAAAATATAGACCATTGAGTTAGATTTTGGGTACATTAACAATTTTGCAGTCTTTGTTTCACCAGCAGCAACCAAAAGATGTAAGTTAAATTATATTTTTTGCTTGAACTACAGAGCAGGAATCAAACTTTTCAGAATTTACCCTAACTGCAAAACGAACTAATTCTAAAACACTAGGTTATAATAACAAGAAATCATACCAGTTATACAATTATTCTAATATGTTGTGCTTTCCAAATATTTGCAGCCCACAGCTTTTAGTCCTATTTTTCCTTTGAATCTTGAATGCTTGGAGACTGTCATTCAAAAGAATGAAACCTGAAAAGGAATAAAAACCTGGATGGAATTTAATAAAAATGTATTATTGCATTTGAGTAATTCACATTTCAATCCCACTGAGCACAAAGAAAAGACTCTGTCTATTAATTTACATGTGTATCCATGCTATCCATCATCCTGAAGTCTCAGAAATACTGGAGCATGTATAGTTAAGATACAGCTGTACCATCTTCTTTAAGTTACAAGGAAGGAAATAATTGTGTTTGGTTTAAGAATACCCTTCCATAATCAAAGCACCTTACTGCTGTGCAAATATACTTTCCAGAATACCCTAAACAGCATGGCCATAGACCATTGCTTAGAATTCTGGCAATTAAAGTCCATTCATCTGAAGGGCACTCAGATTGGAGAAAGTGGGTGTCAGGGTTCCAAGTAACTAACTCCCAGCCAATGAAGACTCCAAGGCAGGCAGTACCTCAAAGCTCCAATTTATTGAAGATGTCATATTGGCACATCTCAGGAAACCTGAATTTGAAGGCTTCCAGGTTTCCCCCACCCAAAAGAAAGTCAAGCTTCTTGGATGAGAAGTGAAACGTTTTCAAGCAAAACAAAGAAACTCCAGTTGCCTTTGGGAAAAACACCTTTGGGACAACCATGACCTTGATGACTAAGAATCTCCATTGACACATGCAAATAGAAGAACTGTTCAAAAAAGCCAGAGATAGTGTCTTTAATAGATGCCTTGGGTGCAATCTGTCAATTGCAAAAGGCACCTTTACTTGGAACAGCTTCCATCCTATGAAAATATTTGTAACACAATCAAACATCCACATCTGCTTGGGAAGGATTTGATACATAAACAAAAATACCAAATCAGTCTCAATGTCTTGCCAACTGTGCAACCAACTGTAATACCATGTTTCCCTGAAAATAAGACCTGGTTTTATATTGGGGGGGCTCCAAACTAAGCACCAGGCCTTATTTTGGGGGAACACAATTTCAGGGTGATCAGCCTGGCTGGGCACCCCAACATGAAGACAAGAGGCAGCAAGTGCACAGGGGCCAATGGTATCTGGCGGCAGCTGCAACCCACCAGTCCCTCGGTTAGTGCACTCTGGGACTGAACAGCGCAGGTGAGTTGATTCCCTGTCCAAGCAGCAGACCGAGGCAGAGGTGCGCAGGACAGGCAGATGATCTGCATGCACTATGTGGGCCTTGGGAAAGCTGAGAGGCAGAGGTGCGGGGTGGAAGGCAGGCAATCCTGATGCACCATGTGGGCTGCAGGCAAGCATGGACACCCAACAGCTCAGGCCCTTACACCCTTGGCTTTCCCATTGCTGTGCGGCACATCCAGATTGCCTGCCTCTGCCTGCTGCTGGGACAGGTAATCAAGTTACCTGCGCTGAACAAGCTGCAGCCACTGCCAAACACTGTTAACCTATGTGCACTTGCCTCCTACTGTGCTGGCCATGCCCACCCCCTTCGCTAGGTCTTATTTTTGGAGTAAGGCTTATATTAGGCACACATTTCATTCCTATACAGGGCTCTTTAATTCCAACGGTCGCAGGGAGGGGCAGATACGAGGACAGATTAAGAACTTATAGTCGGTTGGGAGACCGTGGTTGCTGGTTACACCCGGTCGCTTGTACCAATCCCCGCGGTCTAGGTGGTCAAGAGTTATAGACCCAGGGCCTGAGGCTGTTGTTATGCAATGCGAGGTCCGTTGTTAACAAGGCCCCCCTCATTCACGATCTAATTTTAGAGGGGGAGCCGGACCTCGCGGGAATAACGGAGACCTGGTTGGGCCACGAGGGAGGTCTTCCCCTCGTGGAAATGTGCCCACCAGGCTACCGAGCATTTCATCAGCCCCGGGCCCAGGGAAGGGGCGGTGGGGTGGCAGTAATTATTCGGGAGGACTTAGAGCCGAGGGAGTCTACTGTGCCACAGACGTCCGGATGTGAATCCCTTGTTGTGAAATGGGGCCCTGGGAGACAGTTGGGCCTGCTGATAGTATACCTGGCTCCTCGCTATACATCAGCGGCCCTGCCTGAACTCCTCGAGCTGATCGCATCGGTGGCGGTTGAGACCCCCAAACTTTTGGTGATGGGGGATTTTAACCTGCCATCGATGGGAGAAGCATCAGAGGGGGTTCGGGAGTTCATGGCTTCCATGACAGCCATGGACCTGACTCAAATGATTCAGGGCCCGACACACAAGGGAGGACACACTCTGGACCTCGTTTTTGTCTCTGGCCAGTGGTTGAGTGATCTGGGAGGAGGGGACTTAACCATCACTCCCCTGTCATGGTCAGATCACTCACTCCTTCGTCTTGACTTCCCTGGTGCTACCTCCCGCTGCGGGGAGGCAGAACCGGAAAGCACTAGATGGTTCCGCCCCAGGCGCCTGATGGAACCAGATAGGTTCCAGACGGAGCTTGGGCCACCTCCTGTAACCTTGACCCGCCCCCGGGTAGAGGACCTGGTGGTCGCGAGGAAAAATGCGACTTCCGGGGCCTTGAACCAGGTGGCGCCTTTGTGGCCTCTCCGGCGGCAACGATCCACCCTGGCCCCTTGGTTTACCGAGGAGCTGAGGGTGATGAAATGCCGCAAGAGACGTCTAGAGAGTCGTTGGAGATCCTCTCGTTCCGAACTTGATCGAACACAGGCACGAGCCCATTTAAGGACGTACCTTGTGGCATTGAGAGTGGCCAAATGCCAATATTGTGCCACTCTCATTGCATCCGCAGAGAACCGCCCTGCCGCCCTGTTTCGGGTGTCCCGTTCCCTCTTGTTTCAGAGGCCGCGGGAGGCCCCTCTACAGGGTAGAGCAGAGGAATTTGGGAAATATCTGCAGGATAAAATCGCTCAAATTCGGAAGGATTGGGTCCCTGTTAGTGGTCCAATGGAGACGTCCGTGGCGAGTCTTGAGGAATCGACCTGGGAGGAGTTTGACTTGGTTGCCATCGAGGATTTGGACAGAATGCGTGGACGACTGCGACCCACCACATGTTTATTGGACCCGTGCCCCTCCTGGCTTGTACTGGCATCCTGGGAGGTTACACGAGACTGGCTCCTGGACCTAGTGAACGCCTCGCTGAGCGAGGGGTCTCTCCCGGCCGCCTTGAAAGAGGCGGTAGTGAGACCCTTGCTCAAGAAGCCTTCCCTGGATCCTTTGGAGCTGGCCAATTATCGTCCTGTCTCCAACCTTCCCTTTTTGGCGAAGGTTGTAGAGAGTGTGGTGGCCTACCAGTTTCCACGGCATCTGGAGGAAAATGATTATCTATACCCGCGCCAGTCCGGCTTCCGCCCCGGTCACTGCATGGAGACGGCCTTGGTCGCGTTGGTGGATGATCTCTGGAGGGCCAGAGACAGAGGTTGTTCCTCTATCCTGGTCCTATTAGACCTCTCAGCGGCTTTTGATACCATCGACCATGGTATCCTGGAGGGGTTGGGGGTCCGGGGCACCGTTTTGCGGTGGTTCGGCTCCTACCTTTCTGGCCGGACACAGCGTGTGTTGGCAGGGGAGGAGAGGTCGACCCTACGCCCCCTTACTTGTGGGGTGCCACAGGGGTCGGTCCTCTCGCCACTCCTGTTCAACACATATATGAAGCCGCTGGGTGAGATCATCCGTGGTTTCGGGGTGGGATACCATCTGTACGCTGATGATACTCAGCTGTACTTTTCCACCCCGAACCACCCCAACGAGGCCATCGAAGTGATGTCCCGGTGTGTGGAAGCCGTACGGATCTGGATGGATGACAACCGACTCAAGCTCAACCCTTCCAAGACGGAATGGCTGTGGGTACCAGCCCCTCGGTTCAGCCAATTAATCCCATCATTGGCCATTGGGGGCATTCATCTTGCCCCCGTGGAGCGGGCGCGCAATTTGGGCATCCTCCTGGATGCCCGGCTGTCCATGGATGACCATGTGACAGCCATGGCAAGGGGGGCGTTCCACCAGGTTCGCCTGGTGCGCCAATTGCGCCCCCTACTGGACTGGGATGCCTTGCGCACAGTCACTCATGCGCTGGTGACGTCTCGCTTGGACTACTGTAACGCTCTCTACATGGGGCTTCCCTTGAAATGCACCCGGAGGCTGCAGTTGGTCCAGAACGCAGCCGCGCGGGTGATTATGGGGAGTACTAGGTACTCCCATGTGACACCGTTCCTGCACGAGCTGCACTGGCTTCCTGTGGTCTATCGGGTGCGTTTCAAGGTTTTGATAACTATCTTTAAAGCGCTCCATGGCTTAGGACCTAGTTACTTGCGGGATCGTATTCTGCCCCATACATCCCTGCGACCAATTCGCTCGCACAGAGAGGGGCTCCTCCAGGTGCCGTCCGCTAGACAATGTCGTGGGGCGGCGCCTAGGAGTAGAGCCTTCTCTGTGGCGGGCCCAGCCCTGTGGAATGACCTCCCTCCGGATATTAGGAATACCTCTGACCTCCGCTCCTTCCGTATTAAGCTGAAGACCCACCTATTTCAAGCAGCTGGCCTGGCTCAACTCTGATCTAACCATATCGTTCCTGACGGGTTTTTAACTGGGTATTTTAATTATATTTAATTTCTAGGGGTTTTAAATACTGTATTTTAATTGTTTTATCAATCGACCTCCTCCTTGTGTATGTTTCAGTGTATGTCTTTGTTATATGTTTGTTTTGTTTACATATTTGTTTCGTATGTTTCGTTGTACGCCGCCCCGAGTCCTTCGGGAGAGGGTGCGGCTAAGAAATAAATATATTATTATTATTATTATTACATTTAAAAATCAGGATAGGGCTTCTTTTTGGGATAGGTCTGGTTTTCAGGGAAATGCGGTAATAATATTATCAGGATACAGAATAACAATTTCCAGCATATTTTTATAAGAATACCTGTGGACCCAACAGGTTCTACTTTTGGGGGGAATTTTCAAAAAATAAAAAGATAAGTAACTAAATTTTGCTACTTTGTTTAAAAATATGCTCCCTTTTACAGAAAGAAGACAGAGTAAGGTAAAATTGTGGGTACCATCATTGAGGGGTAGAGGAGATTAGAAAAGGAAATCAAATCATTTTTCATCTCTGTTAATTGTCATTATTACTGTAACTGATTAGGTTTACTAAGTAGCCATTCCAGACATAGGGAACCCTCTACCCACATTGTGGCAGCAATTTTGTCATTTTGTCAACGATCCACCAATCATTAGGAATGTTGACCTCTCTCGTTTAAAGAAATATTAACCTGTGACAAAGGTATGAGAAACAACATATCCATGCAGTCAAATGCATTATCTATATTTGTTTAACATGGATTCTGGTGCAAGTGCTGGCACAGTATTTGAAGATGGAATCAGACAAAGGCAAGGTGAGGTTATTTCAGATCCTGCTTCTGATATGGGGTTTTCTAAAGGGCTGATTTGTAGAATAGAACTAGGATAGCTCGGCATCCATCAACACATTGCATAAGAAGATTTAGTGAGATTGATGCAGAAGGTAAAAAGTGCAGGAGTGCATTTAGAAAGATATCTTTCCCAAAGTCAGGTGTACTGCTAACCAAGAGGTATATTATAATGATTCCATCAAAATGTTCTGTTTTTATTTAACTTTTCCATTTCCATTTTTATTTGGATAAGA
This sequence comes from Natrix helvetica, assembly GCF_964273705.1. Taxonomy (NCBI): domain Eukaryota; kingdom Metazoa; phylum Chordata; class Lepidosauria; order Squamata; family Natricidae; genus Natrix; species Natrix helvetica. The sequence goes on from NC_138552.1 coordinate 244,907,231, forward strand.
TAATTGCTTCAGATAAACTGCCTTTACAGAAAGCTGGAATCATGGAAGAAATGTAGCTGTTAGATTGGTGTGTGCTTTTCCAGCTGGAGCATTAGAGCTTTTGAATGCCCAGCTTACATTTGCACATGGAAACAATCTTAATTAAAGTATTTTATCAGACAACTTCAAAGAAAGTACCACTTGAAACACAGTAATTTTCCCCTTCTGTGAACTATAGGCTATTAGGATTCTGATATGTTTATGTGTGTTTGCATAAATGATCAATTTTGCATTCACTTCATAAGTAATAAAATGAACATTTCTTCTTTAATGTTACTACACTAGTATATTATTATTCTTGATGTAGCACTTAATGTAACGGAAGGACAGAAATTGTGGGGGGAGGGTACCACTGCTCGCAAAGAAAGAAATATCTCATTTCCATAAGGATTTTATTTGATTCTTGTCATTCCCTAACATTTTCAGTAAGAAAAGCAAAGGAGGATTGAAGCAAATGAAATCCTCTTTCACTGTAAGGCAGGATTGCCAAACCCGCGGGCTGCGGGTAAGATGAATCACATGCTAGCCATGCCCCTGCCCAGTTTAGCAGAGGGTAAAAAGGTCATGATGTGTCACGTGATGCCACCATGATGATTGAAGTTTGACACCCCCTGTAAGGGGGAAATGTTGCAGTGCTGGGGCACTTATCTCACTGTAATATATTAACCAAATAACAAGACAAGGAAACCAAAATAGTGTGGAATACTTGCAAACTGGGTAGGGCTATTTTGTTCAATGTTCATTTGTACAAAATTAAATTTACTGAATTGTAAGAAGATATGATTCAGTTTGATTGGTTAATGGCCCGGTATCCGATTGACAAGTATATGTCATTCATCTTGAGAGGGAGCTACATCTTTTTTCCCATCACTAAAAATAATTAGAATTATCTCAATTATCACATCCCCAAAAGAGGAACTCTCTTTTATTTTGTCATCATACTCAGTGCAGAGGTAGTATTCAGCCAGTTCTGACAGGTTCTGGAGAACCGGTAGCAGAAATTTTGAGTGTGGGGAGGGAATGGAGATTTTGCAGTATTCTTCCCATGTCACAACTACAAAGCCACGCCCACAGAACCAGTAGTAAAAAAAATTGAATCCCACCACTGAATCAGTGGCATGTTTTGGGAGAAGGAAACATTTTAAAATTAGAAGTTGGTAGATAATTTCCAAAGCTTTATTTTAATAAAAGATTATTACTATAAGTTGCTATCAATTGTGCTAAAGATCCTGATGCAAAGTCTTTCTGGCTAGAAATTCCCTTTTTAAATCAATGAAATGAAATCTCTAGATACAAAAGTTTGTTAATAAAGGGAGAATATAGAAAACTCAGGAAATAAACCAATTACATACAAAGTTCCAAATAAAATCAATATAATCACTTTAGTTGACGAGGGTGTTCATTAATTAGTTACATTAATCTCTCTCTCTCTCTCCTCTCTCTCTCTCTCCCTCCCTTCCTCTTTCTTTCTTTTTTCTTTCTTTCTCACTTTTAAACAAACATCCGGAACATAGCAATAGCAATAGTTCTTAGACTTATATACCACTTCATAGTACTTTACAGCCCTCTCTAAGCTGTTTACAGAGTCAGCATATTTCTCCCAACAATCTGGCTCCTCATTTTATCTACCTCAGAAGGATGGAAGGATGAGTCAACCTTGAGCCTAGTGTGATTTGAACTGGCAAAATGCAGGCAGCCGGCAGGCAGCAGAAGTAGCCTGGAATACTGACTCTGGACAGCAAGCAAGGACCTGCTATTATGCCCACAGTAAGAATGGAAGGTTGTTGAGAAAGCAGGAGATAATGCTACAACTGCTAGTGCTAGAAGAATTTGTCTCCTTGATTAGGCACTTTCTATAGTAAAGATGCAGCCGTCTCAGTGGTACATTGTTAGATTTACTTCCAGCTTGAACTAGATAATGCAATGCACCCCTTTGAAACCACCTCTTTGAAACAATTACTATTACTATTCCCAATAGGTCAATTGTAAGGGTGTGTTTCACCTTGTCTTTCAAATGCCTTTTAGTGGCAGCCAACCACTTCATTGGCTATGTTCACATGGCAGCCATAATCCTACCCATTTGGTTAATGTGGGTTCAATGTATTGTGGGAATCCAGAACATGGATTATAATGTAACAAGAACACATGTGGTTCAATGAAGATGGCAACATGGATCAATGGAGATAGAGATCAATGGAGTGGTAACTGAAGAATCCACAAACTAAAGAGGGATTTTGTGTCTAATCAGCAGACTACCTAGCCCATTTTGCTCCACGACAACAGGGACTGAGCATGTGCAGCACATGAACCTAAGTTGCTGTTCACAAAGTAAATGACAGGTGACCTGGCTCAGAGAAATGTTTCATCTTGGGGAAAAGGTTAAAACAAGATAAATCTGCTTTTATCCGCTGATCTGCCAAGCAATCAACAGCTTCTTTGCCTGGGCTGCACAAGCCGAAGAATTGGCTTGTTGATTAGATGTGAGATGTCAAATCATCCATCAAAATATGCACAGTTCTAACTAACATGGATTTTAAAAAAACCTGTCCTCAGAAAAACAGAAATCAGCCACAGATTTATCAATGGAAATAACTCCCTGTTTGGGAGGGAAGGTAAAGGCTGCGGCAATTGAACTGTTGAAGTAAAATCGATAGAATAATTTTCCTGATTTGAGAAGAGGATTGTTAAATGTTTATGTTACAATTGAAGCTGTTGTCTGTTTCCTGTTTCACTGTCGTGGAAATGATGTTTCTAATTGTGTAAAACTATAATCAGAAGATACTTCCTATGAATTCAGATATTGACTGCTGGTCTAAGGAACAGTGTTTTATATTTTATATTCCAAGATCACTAACCTAGTTTTAAAATAATTTTATTCCAGGCAGTTTACCAAACAATACATTTCCCTCTGACAGATAACTTTGAATAATGTTTGCATTACAATTTCAAAATGAATTGCAATCTTTTTCTACATTATATCCAATACATCTAATAAATTCAGTGAGAATATAGAACAATCATTTAAACAAGCAAGTTGTTTATTTTTTCTTGAATCATCCAGGAATATTTCTTTAAACCAAAGCTAAAGACCTCCTGTCTCTTTTCCCTTTCCTTATATCAATGTAAAAAGATCATATTCATAAAAATTGCTAATATTTATTTAATGATCCCTTTGGGTATTTTAAAAAAATAGGAAGTTTAGTATACAGGAAGTCATTTACAAAGGCAATATCTATTGCCATGCTTGTGTTTTTCAAATAAAGAATTAAGAAGAGGTCTTTCTAAAACAGCGGAAGGCCAGCTTTCCGACAGGAACTAAATCCATAAATAAACTTCCTTTAATGAAGTTGGGAAGTTCTTGTGAAGAGGTGGCAGCTCTTCACAGCTGTTTTTATAAAGGGGGGGAAGAACCCCAACTTTTATGCTCTGCATTTCATGAATTAATTGCCAATCTATAGTATAAGATTTCCCCAGTCTGTATCCTTCATAGTGTATATATGGTTTTACACATCCCAAAGTAGAAACTGCAATCCAATTTATTTGGACAACATCAGTTTGGGAAAGGTAGTAGAGAAAATGAGAACAAGTTGAGCTGGACTGTTGAGAAGTTACCAAGGCAAGGAGGAGGGATCATGCAGGGAGATACCCTTGAGTCATTGCAAAAGACGTAAGGTTGATCCCCTCCCCTAAGTTCCATGGGACCGTATCTATTTGTTTCAAAAAAAAGGTGAAGAAGTCTGAGGAAATTATAGGCAGAATACCTGTATGTAGTTAGCTTAAACCCTACACATGTGGAGAAGGTTGCTTGCACTTGACATTGACTCCTTCATGAACATCCATATAATTTTCTTGGCCAAAAGTAGAAGTGGCTTGACATCCCTCTTACTTCTCAGTTTAGCCTATAGCTATCAACGGTACTCAATTTAGTCATATGTCATATGTCTCAATGTTCCTGAATTTATAAAATAATTGGTTCATTAATTTATTATTCATGTTTATTTTAAGCATGCCTACCCTTTCCAATACTCAATGAGTAAGAGCTTGAGAAGAATTATCAGCCGGTTAAAAGACTTCCATCCAGATGAAGCATCAATTTATTTCTCATCTCCATGAGGTTGCTACTAAGGCGCTACTTTGCCCTATGGGATTATGGAAACTCTAGGGATGTCCAATGTAATCTTTAGACTAATCTAGTTGTCCTTAGGTGATCTTCAGTCAGTTTCCCACTAACATAAATCACTAGATTGACTATGATTTCAATGGGACGGGACTATATTAGATTGCATCCAATTCAATTTTGCCATCCAACCCTTTCCCCAGAATCAGAATGAACACTTTTAAAATACAAACATCTATGTATTTATTTTCAAGAAGTCAGTTCATGAAAGCAAAACTTTTTGACTAGGGAAAAAGAAGATACAGGGAAAGCGAAATGCTGTTTTTCTGATAACTGATAATTAAATTGCAAGATTTCAGCTAATGATATGGGGGGAGCAAAATATTTAACACTTAGGGCCACATCAGAAATGTATCATGAGCATGAAAGCATAGCTAATTTACAGATTTTATTTGCATATAATTAGCACAATTTACTGGGCATCAATCTGCCAGATGCCAGCTAGTTGCTGAATATGTTCCACTTACTCTCTGATATTCTTATTTTGAGATGGAGATCCTCCAGTGTGAAAACCCAAGCCAGCCTTTGAAAAACCTGAAGCTGTAGATTTAGATACGAAGTATGAAAATTGTTTAAAAATAGCTTCAAGTGCACACACATTCCTGTTTTTTCCTAGAGTAAAGTGTTTATTAATTTCTCATTATAAAATACAAAGCTAAAGTTGAAATGTGTATATTTAAAATGTGAGAGTAGATGATGCAAATCAAAATATCAAAATAGTCTCACTATCAGAAAATGACATTGTTACCCATCTACCAGAAAGTCAACTACTCCAGTAGCTTTGCCATAGATGCCTCCTTTCTCAGTCAGCCCCTACTTTGGGTTTGAATAGTCACCCTGTTAAATATGAACACCCAGATCTCTGCTGGGAGCTTTCTAAAGTCATCTGAATGCTCCTGGTGCATGTGTGAGAGAGAGGGAGAGGGAGAGAGAGGGGAAGAGGGGTGGGAGAGGGGAGAGAGGGAGGGAGAGAAGGTGGGGAGCAATGATTTAGGAAGCAATCTTTCCCAAAGGCGGGCTATAGTCTTCTTTAGCAGCAAAATTTTGCTAGAACAATACAGTCTTCACTGTGTTACAAGAAGCTAGCATGGAGGAAGCCCGTGAATCTTGCTACATTCCATAGTTAAGAGTCTGCCATGAAAAAAGACCTCTGGAGTTGTGATCATTGTGAGGATAATAACTTGATTGGTTGGTTTTATTTACAGCCCAAGACCAATTTTTAAAATCATAACAATACAACATTATTGTTATCAAACATTTATCAAATCTAAAGCAAATATAAAGCAACCATCAATTTGTACAGGAAATCAGTTGCACAGGAAACACTGAGGGAGTTACCTCAGTGAGAGAGAGGCAAAGAGAGAGCTTTTACAAGCCATGACTATTGTTAGATATTTTGCAACCTTTCTGGAAATAGCTAAAGTTTGATCTCATAGGAGGAAAGGAAGAATTAAGATTTCTAATTCTGTCTTCTATTCAGTATCTAGTGGACATAAGATACAGACTCAACTGTTATATTGGAACATATACTGATACTATATGGATGCTATATCATGTGGAATGCTGACATATAATTGATAATTAACCATTTAGGACAAAGTAAAAAGTTTTCGATATGAATTATGAAAAACGTTTTTAAATTATCGGGGAATGGACCAAGGCTGAGTCATATTGCAAGTGGAAAACTCTAATTCGATTCATTTTAAGTCCTAATTCCTCTGATAAGATTTTGTCCGGCATGAAATCAGCTAATGCCAGGAAGGAAAAGCTATAATAAGACAAGGCTGAGTTGTTTTCTGAAGGAAGACTCAAACTTATATAATAAGGTAAAGTGAACCAAAGTTGTTCTCCAAAGCATTTGCTTCAATTAGTACATGAGGCAGCATAATCTCAGATGAGCTGAAAAGAGATACATCTTAACTGTAACCATATAAGAAAGTTAAGAATATCATCAGAATACTATGTTTCATTCCAGTTAATGGGGAATAAAAATCATTTACCAATTAAGACTTGAATAACTTCTAGGCTGGAAACTTCCTTATAGATACATCTCTGCAAGCCACATCTATCATCAAACCAAATTAACATTAAATAGTTAAATAACTGTATATATACAGTTGTTGACATGCAAATTTAATAATTGCATTGGATGTTTTGGGGGTTTTATAAGACACTACTATGTTTTCTACTCCATAGGTAGAAGACTGTAAGTGAATACTTAAATACTAAAATTGTAACCTGTTCAATAGTTCTTCCATTGATTTTTTTAGCTTATTGTGGGGATTTCTGGAAAATATTAGAACCTTTGTTTCAGAATAATTAATCTCAAAATAATCCCTATACAATAAGGAGCTAATGCTTCAAGATATCTCTGTAGCTCACCAGAATTAAAGAAATAGCTGGATTAAAGATCATAAAGCAAAAATAAGGTGGGAATACGTTCAGCTAAGATTCTTTTTACAGTTTCTCTTAACTTGCATGGTGATGTCAAGACACAGTTACATCAATTTTAGAATAATTTTAGAATAATAACAATAATGAATTGATGCTGTGGATAATTTTCTCCATAGTCTCTCACGTGATATAGACTCAAAGACAATCTTTAGGTCATTGAAAGCTGCATAAAAGGTGTCTTTGGGAAGATATAATATTTGTTGGCTAGGTGATGGAATATAATATGTTGGTCTATGTTGAATCACCATATCTAGATTCTGCCTGTTCTGGGACCAAGATATTCTCAGAAAACATTGTCCAAATATTTATAATATAAAAATATGTCAGTGTATTGATTACAGCTAAGAGACTGATAGAACAGTAATTTTCAAGGTTAGTTTTGTTCCCACTTTAGTATTCAAGAATGTTGAAATTAAGGAATGTATAAAAAGTTATTTATGTAAGTAAAATGGGGAGCTAGCATAGATACAGATTTAAAAAATTCAAATAAAATTATGTCTTTGCCAAATATACCCTTCATTTTAGATAGGGTTGATACCCTCAGCAGCATTCTTGGAAGGACACAATAAATAAACCTATTTCTCCTTATTGGCAGCTGGACAGATATATATTGAATCAGTTTCAGTTTCCAAGTTGTTTCCAAAGGTACCCCACATAGAAAATACTGCAATTGTCTAAATGTGTCATGATAAGTATATAACTAACTGTTCTTAGACCATCTCAGCATCAAATTGAAGATCTGTATTGGCCGGCTCCTCTTGGTATATCGTCTTTGCTACTCACTGAAGATATCTCCTTCCTCATCTTTTCAAATCCCCCAGGATTCCATAATTACGTAGTCCTGATTAGACAAACAGACATGTCAATTAGTGAAGGCACAGTAGCTACTCTTCTGTCAGCCTCTGGTTCTCTTCTCCTTTTTTTAGCAATATTACACTCATTCTCCTTACCTTCTCAGCCACACAAAGTCCAGTGGTGACCAACATATTAGTGGCCTCTCCACAGCAGCCCCAGTGATCCAGTAAGTAGTAGGCTTTACCTCTCCTCCTGTCTTGCCACCTCCATCCCTGTTTAGTGATGGACAATAAAAATGCCTTCATGCTAAAAGGTCAATCTGTTGTTTATTTGCCCTTCCAACCATCATCTATGCCATCTTTTCTCTTCCCTTCACTCTATCAACCAATCCAGACTATTTGCTATGCCTCTTCAACTCATTTACTCATATCTCACAAATCCTCTCACTCCAACATAATCTCTCTCATACATTGCATCAAATGTTCAAAGTACCAGGGATTAAAAAGGGACAAAGAAGTTGGAGAAAAGGTTCAGATGATAATTACTTGATAGAAAAAAGAGCATATTTTTTTTTCTATTTCTAATTTATGAACTTTGGCAGTGTTGTTATGTATATTTTTATACATTGGAAAATAATATATATGTATGCATACATACCTTCTACTCAGTGTGTTCAGTGGTGGATCTCACAGGGCACCAGCTTAAAAAAAAGGGGGGGGACATGCAACCAGGGCAATTGTTAATATTGTAAAAGAAATAAAACAAAAACCTTAAGAATAGATATTGTTTATGCATGTCTATTTTGCTAATCATTTGAAGGTCAGTATTATCTTGGCCAATTACTCTTTGCAAACTTTCTAACTGACATCAAAATGCAGCTCATGAAAATTGTGCGGATTTGATTTTAAAACAGGTCCTTGCATTGCCAAATCTCTTCCCAAATTCCATTTAACTTTAATTTAAATCCAGGCACAGCCCTATCTAAGAAAGCATGAAAGTCGAAATGCAAATTGGTAGCCGAATATTATCGTGTGCACTTTCCGATTTGCCATACTGTGTTAGGAGCAGCAGTGTTACCACTGAGCTCAGCAAGAGGAGTGCATTTTCCCTTATTTAAAAAGGTACAAACCCAGCCAATCTTTTCAGTTACTTTGTTACTCAAATGAGAGCTGTTTGCTAATAACCGTTTTCATTTTGAAAGTTTTTGTCTAAAAAAGAATCAGATGGTAGCAGAGTGCAGCAGCAGCAACAACAACTTGTTTCAGCTCTCTGCACATTTTGCATGAGCTGTGATGAGTATGTGTTTTTGCTCATCTGTAAAATTTTCAGGCAGAAAGCCAGCTAAGATAGAGATGATTTAAGGATGCATTTTCCCACTGCTCCACCTAATTCACCGACAAGGCCAATGGCACCTTGGAACTGAAACAGAGGCTTTTGTGTGAAGGTAAATGAAATCCAGAAGGGAGTTGAGCTAAATGGCTGCTGCCCACCCCCTTAACTCTGGGTTTCAAAATCCAAGGCATAGAGAGTGAGTCCAGCATTCTTGGATAGAAATCACACCTTCCCCACTTTTACTTCAGCACACCTACTGTACATAGTAGCTTGGCTGCTTCCAGTCTTTACCATCTGTTCCGATGGCATGGTGCCTACACACATGTTGGATGATATATAGGTGCCAGGCAACAATGCGGATTGATGGGCAGTCTGCAGAACTCTGCAATTGCTGTCTCTTGTGCATGAAGGCCATCCTCCGCCAGAAATGAAGCCTTGGCACTTTTCATCTCCATAGACTTGCTTACACCTGTTGACATTTCCATGCCAAAAAAAGGAGGAGGATGAGAAAAAGAAGAAGAAATATTTGAATAAGCCAAATGAGGAAGACATTAACCTTACAAGCATTATCACTGATTAATCACTAACAATCTTACCTGGCACTAGGACTCTGGAAGACTCTAGCCCTGTGGCAACGTATCATCAACAGCAATTTCCATCATCCTCCCCCCCCCCTGGTTATGTCCCTTAAACTCTAAGCATTCAGTATACCTTTTTAATTCACCAGTAGGAACATCTGGCTTGGGCAGTTTCACAGATAAGGCCTCAGCAAGACCTGGTTGTCTATTAAATCCACTATGAAGCAAATGAAGCATTTCATACATGAAATTAGAACAAGAAAAATATCAGTTAAAATACTGTACATTAAAGGGATTTAAACTAGTTAAACTAGCAACAGGTGAATCATTTCACATTATTTACAGAATCAAGAGTGGAAAGGACAGAGAGATCAAGGAGTATTGTTTAATCTGAAAACGTATTGTCATCCAGATATGTCACTACAATACAGAATTCAAAAAATTAAAGAAGTTATATCCTTAGAAAAACAAAAATGCCATTTGGTTTATTTATTCCTTAAATTATTCAGTATTTCAAAAATGCATTGCTCATATGTACTCTTTAGATTTAGCTAGATAGGAGTGGTCTTTAAATATTGTTAGGTAAAATTAAATTAAGAAATGGGCCATTATCAGAACCTTAAAGTTAAAATATTATGTAAAGTCAAACAAAATGTAATCTCCTCTTGTTAGCTGGTTGGACTGCAAGAATTGTACCCTGAAAATCTTTCCTTAAGAAGGTCCAGATTACTCTAAACAGGGCCACAAGGCAGGAATCCATAGACTCAGTAAATTCAGGAGATGACCACTGCCTTTCTTGTTGCCCCTAATTGCATGCAAGAGGTTGTCTGCCTGCTAAGTTGATGAAGAAATATCCAACAGCCGCATGAAATCCAAATGCCTTTGGTAGACAGTTCTGGGGGATTCTTACATGGGTTTATCATGGGTTTATCACAGGTAGTTGTGTCCTTTACACAACAAGTATGTGGGATTGCACATACTTGTTCTGTTTTTTTACTTAGTTTTTTTTTAAAACAAGTTTTATTGGTTTTTACAAATTTTTTCAGGGAAAAAGGGTTAAAAAGGGTATAAAAATTTTTGACAGTTACATTGTGCAGGGGAGAGCAGTCCCCCCAAGTCTCACAACTTTTACAGACAAGAATAGAAAAACATCAACATTTGAGTAGATATTAGCAGTTTTAAGTTTAACACTAAGTCATCAATATATTTCAATCATGAGGGAGGGAGGGGCTGAGGCTCTGCCAGTAGACGGGGGGGGGGGCGGGGAGGATGCAACAACTATAAGACTCAGGTCACAAAAGTGATTTGAAACATTATTGCATTTGTGGTTATAATGTACCTTTACGGAAGTGATACTGTTTTTTTTACTTTGGAGCAGATGAGAAATGATTTGAATATGGAGAATGGAGACATCTGTCTTTTGCAGCATTTAGATAACTTTTGGGTCAAAATGCAGATTGCTGGTATCCAGAAACTTGGCAAGGATGGAGAACCGTTTAGAATAGTCTACCCAATAGAATAGAATACCTAAAACGAGAAAATATGAAAAGTAAAAAGAAAACAGAAAAAGTGCAGACTAAAAGAAAAAAATAAACCAAAAAGATATTTCCCCCTTCATCAAAATAAGTACAATTTCAGTAACTTGTCACCTTCTCTGATATTTCAACAAAAGATCTCTTCTTGTATCTCATATGCTATCTATAAACAAATTATAAAGCATCATTATTCAATCCTAAACAACGTTTCGGCAGGATCTCACCTGCCATCTTCAAGATTGGGCTTAAAATGGGAACGGAGCTGCCGTCTTTCTGTAGGTCTTGGTGGGAGGGGATGGGGTGCTGGCTTTGTTTCAGTAAGTGGAATGATTGGTTGTGTGGTTGTATCATGATTGGTAGATTGGTGCTGATTGGTGCAGGCTGTGTGTGCATTGATGTTTTGTATTGTAACTGCTTGGGTGGTGGGTGGTGTTCGTTTGTTTGCTAGGGCTGGTTTCCAGATGTTTGGTAGGCGGGAGGTATCATCACGTTTATTCATGTTGTGGGGGTGTTTCTCTATTTCGATGGCTTCCATAATTATTCTATTGTGGAGGTGTTCTGTTTTGGAAATTAACCTGGCTCATTCAAAGTTGATTTCATGTCCTGTAGCTTTAAGGTGCTGGAAAAGGGAGGAAGTTTTTTCTTTTTTTCTTACTGCGTTCTTGTGTTCTGTGATGCGTGCATTTATCCTCCTGTTTGTTTGTCCTATGTATATTGCTGGGCAGATTTTGCATGGTATTTCGTAGACTCCTTGGTTTTCTAGCTGGATTTTGTCTTTGGGGCTTCTTAAGATGTTGGCTATTTTTTGATCAGTGGTGAAGGCTGTCCTGATATTGTGCTTGTGGAGAATTTTGCTGATTTTATCTGTGGTGCCTTTGATGTAAGGGAGGAGGGCGATGCCATGGTCCTGTTCTGTATCTTGGTTTTTTGGGGGAGTCTCCTTTTGGATTAGGTTGGTGATTGTTTTTCTTTGGAATCCATTGGAGATTAATACATTTGTGAGTTTGTGTAATTCAGTTTTCAGGTGGTCTTTGTCGGCTAGGCGTTTGGTTCTGGAGATGAGGGTCTTGGCTACAGAGTTGATCTGTGCAGGGTGGTGATGGGATTGTGCATTTAAGTAGCGGTTGGTGTGTGTTTTTTTCTGGTAGATGGTGTGTCCTAGGGAGCCATTGGGTTTTTTGTAGATTAGGACATCCAGAAAGGGAAGTTGGTTGTTTGCTTCTATTTCCATGGTGAATTGTATTTTGGGGTGTAGGTTGTTGAGATGTGTGAGGAAGTTGTCCAGTTTTTCTTTTCCATGTGGCCAAATCACGAAAGTGATATTTGGGCATACCAGGGGTTGTAACACAAACACATACTTATTTCCCTGGCTTAGCTGATAAAGGAGGAGAACCGGTGGTGTAGTGGCTAGCAAGTCTGCCTAATATGTAACACATCCCAGGTTCAAATCCCAGTAAGGGTATGGCTAGCTGATGAGAGCTAAACAGCTTGAAATGGATCCATACTAGTCTCCCTTTATTTATTTATCAGCACAAATACAACATATATATATATATATATATATATATATATATATATATATATATATATATATATATATATATATATATATATATATATATATATATAATTTTTAATCAAGTAAATCATTTTCACATTTCTCTACTTTTAGCACCATAACACCACTTTTTAAAAAATATATAAAATAAAAAACTGTTGTTCCCATATCTTATCTCTTGTCTATAAAAATCTTTAAAACCTCAACATTCAAACCTAGTAAAAAAAATCCATTAAAAGCTACCAGAAACAATGTATATATTTTAACATTGGTCAGGTAAACCCACTTTGTATTCCTTCCATTTACTTTTAAGAATCTTGATCTTTAATTTAGTATCCCACAAGTTGATTTGTTTTACCATTTTCTCTTTGGTTCCTCTTAGAAATCTTTTTACATATTTAACACATCATTTTTGCAAATCCAAGATAAGAAAGCAATTCAAGTCACTCTTCTGATTTAATATTGGTAAGTCTACTTTAATTATTAAGATATTATCTGGTTTCATTTGTAAATCCAGCATAACATTGTTTTCCATATCATTCTTGCAAGCCTGACATTTTTAAATCCATGTTCAGATCCACGTTCAAGCCAGCCTTACTCAATGTTTTATTCAGTAAAATCTGTTTCTCTTTCATAATTTCTTTTGAATCTATTTTTATAATAACAGACATAACAGGATTTTAAAGATGCTTAGGTGGGGCATAGCCAAAAAAAGATTGGGAACCACTGATTTAGACATATATATCATTTCACATTGCTTTACAGTCCTCTCTAAGTAGTTTATAGAGTCGGCCTATTGTCCCCAACAATCTGAGTCTCATTTTACCAAACTCAATAGGATGGAAGGCTGAGTCAACCTTGAACCAATGAGAGTCAAACTGCCAAACTGCTGGCAATCGGCAGTCAGCAGAAGTAGCCTGCAATACTGTATTCCAACCACTGCACCACCATAGCTCTTACGGATATTTTCTCATTTAATTATAATTTTAATCCCTATTCTCTAGTCAACCTTCACATTTTCCTTTAATTGTGTCTTTTTTCCTAATCAACAACATTTTCCAATGTGAAGGTTTCTTACAGTTAGTTTCAAAACCTTCATATACAGTACATCCATTTTGTAGAAATTTAAACAACCCACAGAATGTATTCTTGTAATTAATTTCAAAATCTTATTTCAAGTCCATCTGGCTTCTTAATCCATTTATAACTTTCGAAAATCAACATTCTGGTTACTCTTTTGCTGTTTATTCAAAAAAATTAAATTCCTTAAATTTGAATAAAGCTGTCTATCAAGGAAAGAAGGAAAGTCACTTGGTGTAGTTAAACCTTCCCTTCTGAAATTCTTAAATCCCCAAAAAGACATTAATAAACAATTGCCTAAAGTGGTTAAGAAAGAATGTGTGCTAGCTAGTGTCCTTTAGAAGGAACTGAACTATGACGTAGGCAAGATGACCAGAGTTCAATGTCTTACAGCCTACTCGCAGGGAACCACTCCATGGAGTGCCTGACGGCAATCCTGGTCTTCTGCTTTGTCCTGAGAGAAATTCCAAGGAGCTGATTCATTCATCAAGTTCTCTTCACACTGTCATCATCAGCTCACTATTCTTACTGTGCAATCTTTAGTCTATCATTTCTTTCCAAGAAGTGTCCAAAAGCAGTGCTATTGGCCCTTATGAAGGTCTCTCACCATGGCTACATGATTGCAGAGAAGAGCAATAAAAATGATTAGCAGACTGGAGGCTAAAACATATGGAGAACAGTTGCAGGAACTGGGTATGTCTACTTTAATGAAAAGAAGGACTAGGGGAGACATGATATCAGTGTTCCAATATGTCAGGGGTTGCCACAAAGAATAGGGACTCAAACTACTCTCCAAAGCACCTGAGGGTAGGACAAGAAGCAATGGGTTGAAACTAATCAAGGAGAGAAGCAACTTAGAACTCAGGAGAAATTTCCTGACAGTTAGAACAATTAATCAGTGGAACAAATGGCCTCCAGAAATTGTAAATGCTCTTAACACTGGAAGTTTTTAAGATGATGTTGGATAACCATTTGTCTGAAGTGGTATAGGGTTTCCTGCCTATGCAGGGGGTTGAACTAGAAGACCTCCAAGGTCCCTTCCAACTCTGTTATTCTATTCTCAGTGATGTGCAGTCAGGGGAGGCAGGGGAGGCAGGGGAGGCAGGGGAGGCAGGGGAGGCAGGGGAGGCAGAGCCTCACCGCTCTCATCATGAAAATAAAAAAAATACTCCAGGAAGCCACGAAAGTGGCTGGGAGAGGTGCGTGGCTTGATTTAGCCTCCCCGGACATCTCAACAGCAGCCCCAAGTGTGCCGATCTCGCCATTTTTTGCATTGGGCGAGCCCGGGATCCTTGCAAGGGGAATGGGACCATGTGTGCAGGCGACTCCTCAGCAGCGCACAGCCTCAGATTAGCACAGCCGCGATCCCCTTCTCCTGCAAACGTGGTCCCATTCCCCTCCTTCCTAAGCCAACATGAAGGGGACCGCGGCTCCGCTGATCTGAGGCTGGCATTGAGGAGCTGCCTGCACACGTCGTCCCATTCCCCTTGCAAGGATCCCAGGCTCGCCCGATGCAAAAAATGCCTAGGTAACATCATCAGTGCTAGAAGGGGGGGAAGGAGGAGAAAGGAGAAGTTTCTCTTCTCAGAAATGTCTTCTCAGTGGAGCTGCAGCAGCCTGTCTGTCCCTTTCTGACATTTCTGAGAAGAGAAACTTCTCCTTTCTCCTCCTTCTCCTTGCCCATTCCCTTCTAGCACTGATGATGTTACCTGGGCATTTTTTGCATCGGGCAAGCCCAGGATCCTTGCAAGGGGAATGGGACCACATGTGCAGGCGGTTCCTCAATGCCAGCCTCAGATCAGCAGAGCCGCGGTCCCCTTCATGTTGGCTTAGGAAGGAGGGGAATGGGACCACGTGTGCAGGGGAAGGGGATCGCGGCTGTGCTAATCTGAGGCTCTGCGCTGTTGACGAGCCGCCTGCCCACATGGTCCCATTCCCCTTACAAGGATCCCGGGCTCGCCCGATGCAAAAAATGCCTAGGTAACATCATCAGTGCTAGAAGGGAGGGGGGAAGGAGGAGAAAGGAGACGTTTCTCTTCTCAGAAATGTCTTCTCAGTGGAGCTGCTGCAGCCTGCCTGTCCCTTTCTGACATTCCTGAGAAGAGAAACTTCTCCTTTCTACTCCTTCCCCCCCCCTCCCTTCTAGCACTGATGGTGTTACCTAGGCATTTTTTGCATTGGCCGAGCCTGGGATCCTTGCAAGAGGAATGGGACCATGTGTGCAGTTGCTCCTCAGTGCCAGCCTCAGATCAATGTAGCCACAGTCCCCTTCATGTTGGCTCAGGAAGGAGGGGAATGGGACCACGTGTGCAGGGGAAGGGGACCGCGGCTGCGCCCATACGATCGGAGCAACCACACGGTTTTATGACATCACCAGCCTCACCAGTCATAAACCTCACCGCACGTCACTGTCTATTCTATTTTCTACTTCAGAATCAAACCCATTTTTTCTCCAAATAAGGCTACATCTCTCTGTTGTTTGAGCAAGCCCAATACTAGATCTACATACTCATCCATCATTACATTTATTTATTTTTATTTAGTTAGTTTATCACTCATGTGCAAGAAAACAGGAATAAGAATAAGCATGAATAAGAACACAGGAAATGGATACAAATAAATGGGGACAGTAGGGCAAGGACATTAGGCAGGCTGGTTTGCTTATGCATGTCCCTACTGACCTCTTAGGAATGTGGTGATTACGATTGTGCTCCTGCTGCATATAGTAACAGCTGGAGTCCATGGTACCCAATAACTTGGTCACATGGGCTTGAAGTTCAGGCAGATAACTTAGAAGTGGCTTGCTCTAACATAAAGACCTCATCCAATTGGAGTAGACTATGTAATTCCCCTTTCAGTAACTTGTTTGTTTGTTTGTTTTATTGGATTTATAGGCCGCCCTTCTCCCAAAGGGCTCAGGGCGGCGTACAGCATTAAAAAACACATATTACAAAAGTTAAAAGGAAATTAGAAGCAATCCAAAAAACAAACCCAATTAATATAACACTAACATTTAAAAAATTAGATAAAATTAACAGGCCAGGCCGGCTTGTTGGAAAAGCCAACTTTTTAGGGCGCTTCGGAAGGACCGGAGGTCAGGGATTATGCGAAGCTCCGGGGGCAGCTCATTCCAGAGGGAAGGTGCTCCCACAGAGAAGGCTCTCCCCCTGGGGGTCACTAGCCGACACTGTTTGGCCGACGGCACCCTGAGGAGGCCAACTCTGTGGGATCGCACTGGACGGTGGGAGGCTACTGGTAGCAGTAGGTGGTCTCACAGGTACCCTGGGCCTAAGCCATGGAGTGCTTTAAAGGTCATAATTAGTACCTTGAATCGCATCCGGAAAACAACCGACAACCCATCATGGTCTAAGTAGGAGTGCCTTCCATCTCATACCAGGAGTTTTTAAAGATCCTTTTAAAGATATTTTAAGATCCATTTCTCATTCAGGGAAAAACAGTGGTAGCGTCACAGATTAATATCCTTCCACCAGCAACTCTCACCACTATTTGTCCAGTTCAGGAATTAAAAGGCCAGAATCTTACAATTATTGACCCTCTTGATGGCAAGGATAACAAAAATTTAAAATTGGTTGTTACATATGTTTGATCGGCGGTGCCTTGTAACAGTCTGATAAGCTGGCAAAATAAATAAAAATGACAAAATTGCCAGTGGTCAATCTAACGCAGCCACAGGGAATAGAATGTCCTCCAAAGATCCCACTGCCATCCCATACCAAGACCCAGAGATCAGCAGCCACTAAAAACGTAAATTATGTTCATTGTAAAGACTTCTCAAAATAATATTCAAGTGTTCTGTGACATCCATGAACCACTTCCAATCTCTAGTCCCTGCAATTTTATTTCGTATTTTAAAAAGAGAGGTTAGTCCATTAATTCCACTTAGTCTTGCCACTTTAACCAGTTCATTTGTATCCTGAGATTCTATTCAATGGTTGATCTTCTACCTCACTTTTTTGTGAAATGGGTTCTTATTTTATCTTTGCCAAATTTCTTGTCATTCTACAGTTCTTTTTGTGAAGAATGTCTACCTCCCTTTAATTAGATCTTTCAGATTTGAACTGCAAAAATCCAGAATGTTAACTCTTTGCATGCCATTTAATAGCTGTTAATGTACTTTTACATCATTTGCGATCCTTTCTGTTATTACTCTTGAGTAGCCTTATATAGATTATAATTTTTATGCAATTTCACTGGTCTGAAAATCATCTCCCATTATTCTCCTTTTCTTATACTTCCCTATATTTGATATATTCTTGACTGAAATGTCTTTATTGTCCTTCCTAGCTTGATGTTGAAAGTCTTCACTCAAGTGTTGTATGTTCTTGTTGTCCAAGGCTTTCATCCTAGATCTTTCTCATATCATGATAGCTATTCTGAAAGCTACTTGGATCTTTCCCTCTTTGAAGTTTTGAGATTTTTTTTTTCATTTCAGCTTTCATATTATCTCTTATATCTTCCTAGGTGTCTTTTATTTCATAAAAGTTTGGTGCATTGAATTGGATCTTTATATAAGTCTTGTATTCTGACTATGTTTCTTCAGATAAATCTTGCTGGCCCACCTATTCTATTTAATTTTCTCAGTTTAACCCATATTTTTTATACCAATCATTCATGGTCCTATTCTACAAAGTACACCTGAAAATGCCTTAGCTGACTGAATTACACCTTTCTATCTTTTTTTTTCTTTTCTACACTATCAGTTTAATTCTGATGTTCTGTAATATCCAAAATTCTAGATTTTGGGTGGTTGGAAAATATTAGCTAATGAATAAATATTTTCCTCAAAATTCTCTCTTCCATTATTGTATGTACCCAGTCCAAATCTTCCTATAATTTTCACTTCCTCCATCCTTCCAACTTTATTCCAAAATTTGAAATTAGCTCCACTTTCCGTTTGCAGAGAGTGCCTTAGAATTTTCCACTATTGTACTACTAAGAATATATAGTACATAGTAATGTACAATTTTAATCTGGGTTTCCCTAATTCTAGTCATTCTTTGTTTTATAGCCAAGCACATACATAGTAAGTCCTTTTGGAATATTATTGCCACTCCATCTCTTCATGCAGTTTGTTCCTCTGAATGTGATAATCTGTCACTCCTAAATCAGCCAATTTACTGCACTTCATTTCCACTTTGACAATTTCAAAGCATACTTAATTTATGCTTCCCATAATGCACTTTCCATTTGTACATGTCCTTAGAAAATGAGGAGCAACATCAGTTATCAGAATGCCATGTAGGTATGGTCTAGACATGTCACCAGTACAGATCTACCAGTGAAAGATTATGACTCTTCTGTAGTAACTAGAGAAGTACCTTTCATTTTGAGGGTTAGGCTTGTCATCATTTGGTACCCCAATGTATTAAGTGCACATGCAATTTACTTGACAACAATACATAAGTGATTTGTCCTTGTCTTCCTGTGGATTTGATTTTGGAGTTTCTCCTCATAGATAGTTTCAATTCCCCCTTGCTTTGGTGGCCTCACCTACCCCCAACCCTGTTATGACTTGCTGTGAGATTCACCTCTTCCTATTTGATGTGACTGGGAAGTATGACCCTATAAGAAATACTGTTTGTATCATTCAACTGAAGTGACTAAGATCCCAGGCTATGTCAAAGTGGTCATCCCCTGAATGGGATGGGGAGTTCTTAATCAGATCATATGCAGCTCCTAGAATGATTCAGTTCTAGGTGCTGAAGGGTAGGGTACGGTAGGGTAGAGTAATGTGTATGAGAGAGATATGAGAAAGACAGGGACAGAGACAGAGAAAGAGAGAGTGACAGAGACAGACAGACAGACACACACACACACACAGAGATGAGATGAGAGAGAGAGAGAGACAGAGAGACAGAAACAGAAACAGAGACAGAGACAACAAGGAATTTACCTCCAGAACAATGCACTGCTATGTTTCTTAGCAATGTTTAGGTAACCAACAGCAATCCAAGGATTGTTACTGCTAGGCAATTCTGTCCAACAGTTGCTGAAGTATTACAGTTTTGTTTCCGTAAAGTATCATCACTATGTAAATAACTTCAGACATAATTATACAGGGGAAAGCGGGGGGCATGGATGGATAAGTAAGAAATGACTGCGCAGCTGCAATGACTGTGCTGGGAACTCATCCTTCAGCAGCCTAAACACTCATTTGACAACGTACACCATTGATTACTTAATTACATTTAAATATATGTGTGCCTGCACATTGCAAACTCAAAGAAGACCATTATGCTGTACTATAAAGCCATTCATATGCAAACATTCTACTTATGACTTTAAAAAAAAGAACACAACATTAATGTATTTTCTTGAAACTGTGAAGGGTTCTTTCTGTCCTGCTCTGAAAAACATGATTTTAATGTTACAAACAGGTAAACAATTCTAAGTAACATTAGCTGTGCATGGGAGCATCTGTCTTCGGCTTTTCAATGTGGACTCTTACAAAGGGTTCTTATTCTAATGTATATTTGAACAAGAAGATCTACATATGCTTGATCTTGGTATGACCTGATTTTGTTTCCAAGGCCACCAATTAGACCAATGCTATTGACTACAAAACAGACACAGCATCTCCATGAATTTCTGGGGAAAGGATGTCATTTAACAAGCACACTGCACAGTTTCTTCTTAAAGTACAATCCATTATTTTCCTGCATGCTACTTTTAATTTCACAATTTCTTGTTTTAAATAAATGTAACAAGAAGCAACTGTCGCCTGCTAATCCAGGCATAACACAGTGTTCTGTCAAACAGAAGCATTTAACTCCATCATTTTATTTGTGACTGCAGAAGTCAAGGCAGCTTCTCTGGTCTGTACCACAGCTTTGAGCTTGGAGTCAACATGTTCTGTACAAAAATTCATTCAGTTCACTTAAATTGGCTATTGATTGAACAATGAACTATTTTGCTACCTGAATGTTTAAATAAAGCATTTTCATATATACGGTCAACATTCAGGTACTCCAGATATTCCATATTGTGTAAGCCGTTCAGAGTTTCCGTGCAGTAAAATAGGTGGTTAATAAATTTTACAAATAAATAAATAAATCTGTGTGAAGATTCTTTAATAGTTTCCTCTAGCACTCAAACTGCTATGAGATCCTAAAGACTTATTTAGTTTACTGTTCTGCTCCTTCCGGAGTCAACTAGATGCTTTAAGAATGTAAAAATGGGATATGTGTTTAGAACTGATAACCAATATTTTTCTCAACAACTGATATTTAAAAGCTGCACATTCCATGTCCGGGGGTAGGAAACCCAATCCAACATAAATTTAAATCAAGAATGACTTTTGGCCTAACTTGCTTGCTATGCTGTATACCATGCTCCAAATCTGTCTCTTGCCATCAACATGCAATGCCTTATAAGAAATAGAGAAAGTTCTTTCTCGCCATCAGTCTTGGTCCCCATGTGGCGATCAACAAGTCATGAGCTATTATCACTTCTGTGGTTTAATCCATCCCCCTTCCTCCAGTTTTAATGAGCTGTGAAAATCCAGACCGCTACTAGATGGCAGCAAAGATATCTAGAACACAACTTCTTGTTGCCTTCCAGCAGTCTTCCTGCCTTTTTCAGCCCAGGTTTACAGTAGTCTTATTCAATACATTTTCCAAATGTAATAAAAACTGTTTTCTAAAATTGTAAACCAAAACCTGTCTGAGAACAATCCTAGTGAATATAGTAGAATACACTGTAAAGCAACCAAGACATTTATTCAACCTGTTCCTGGACAACTTTTGGTGTGATTCATTTACTTTTTCAGTAGAGTATTTCATCCTTTTCCACCTCTCTCTCTCTCTCTCTCTCTCTCTCTCTCTCTCTCTCTCTCTCTCTCTCTCTCTCTCTCTCTCTCTCTCTCTCTCTCTCTCTCTCTCTCTCTCTCTCTCTCTCTCTCTCTCTCTCTCTCCCTCCCTCCCTCCCTCTCTCCCTCTCTCCCTCCCCCCCCTTCTCTCTCTCAACAGAAGCTTTCAAATGCTTGAAATAAGGTGGAATCAACTTCTGGGCTCCCTCAGTAACTAGACTGTCTGTACTCCTTAGCCTGTCTATTATATTAACTCGAGCTTTAATGCTATGGTGGTTAAAAACAGAGGATGGCTGTCTCTAAATAGGGGAGAAAATATAATAGGTTTTCCTGTTTAATGTAATAGAATTGGCAAGAAGTATTGGGAGTAGCAGCAAAAGTAGTCACTCAAGCATTGTGTTTGCATGATATTTAAATACAAGTGGCTGAGGTATAAGTACCTCTAAGTACACCTGAAAGAGATGGTGCCTTGTAATCATTGTTTCAGCAATTGACAGTTGTTTACACAACAGCCACACATTCTCTGCTGATTTGAATAATAAACATACTTAAACACCAGCTGGATAATAGAAGGATAATTGAAACATAGTTTAAAGCTCTCATTTACAGGCATTGTGGCACCACTTTTATTTGTGGTACAATGCAGCACTTCTGGGCTGCCTCTTGAAAGAAAAATTAAATGGATATTGTTTTCTAACCAGGCTCAAGATAAGGGTTCACTTAATGAATATATAGTATGTTTATATATATATATTCAATGCTAGGCTTCCAGTTCATGTCATGTTGTAATCAGGAGCCAGCTCCTGGTTTCGTATAAGGGTAAAAAAAAAACCCTGTCCAGTAAGACATTTCTTCTATGTTCTCCTCCTCCTGCTTGTTCTTCTCTTCTATCTTCCATTCTGGATCCAGATAGATCTTCAAAATATGAGTATTTCTATCCCAGACAATTTCAAAGTAGAGACGTGCATGCCGGAAGGAGATGCAATGGAAAAATCAGCGTGGAAAATCTCTCTAATGTTTTCATTAAATCCTGAGGTTCTTATGTCACATGGAAAGTATCTTTGGGAAAAAACGAAGGTGAAACTTCAACCATGTGTTTCTGTATTTCAATAATTGCATTTATTATTATCACTGCGCTTCAAAAAGAAAATCTAAATTTTGCAAGAAAGTCACCAAAACTGTTTCAGAAAATCCAGAGTCAGTACTGGTCGCAGCAATGGAAATCAAGATGAAGTTTTACAGTAATTGCAGAATAGACTAGAATTCTTTTTTTAACATACCTCTCTCAGGCTTTGAGGAAGATTTGATTCTGTACTGTCCAGTGATTAATGGACCCAGAGGCAACTTACCCTGAGGATCTGGTAGACAATTCAACTGAGACCATCATTACCACCTAGAATGGGCAAATGGCTGGATGATTGGATCACGTCTCTTCTGTGCCTATCCCAGAGTGTTCATCATTTATTTATTTATTTATTGAGCAGTTCTGGGAGATGAAACACCAGAAGAGACATCTGGAACACAGTTGGAGGAAGACTCAAAGCAACTTTGATGGGACATGGGTAAGAGTCCATATTAGGAATTACTTTGTGGTGATAAGGGAAGTGAAATGTCAATATTTCTCTGCTCCTATTGGGTCTGATGGCCTTCCAGCAGCACTATTAAGGTGACCCAATCCCTACCCAACCCAGAACATATGCTGGGCTGTTAATATTATTCATTCAGATCAGTTCCACCTTGGACTCTGACGGGCAGAGGAGGCTCATGTGCCTGGGGTATGGTCTGGTGGAGTGATCTGGGATATGTTTGTGCCAGTGTCTCCTGCAGTACTAAGCCAGGCCTTCTGTGCTGTCAATTTAGCCACTTGTTTACTGGATCCTGGGTTGCAAAAGCAGCCAGGGAGATGATGCACATTTGGTGTTGGCCTCTCTGAAAGAGGGGTAGTGTACCAGCCTCTGAGGTGGTGTACCTCCTTCCCAAAAAGCCATCCTTGGATCCAAGCCTATTGACCAGTATCAAATTTTCCTTCTTGGGGAAAGTTGAGAAGGTTCTCAGTCTGCAGCTGAGGAGAACCCCAAAGGAAATGGATTAGGGAACATGATGGGCAGTGGTTATAATGCAGTATTGCAGGCTAACTCTACCCAGGAATTCAATCCTAACTGACTCAAGGTTGACTCAGCCTTCCATCCTTCGAAGGTGGCTAAATGAGGAGCCAGTTTATTGATGGCAACATTTGTAAAGCACTCAGAGAGTGCTGTAAAGCACTGTGGAGTGGTATATACAGTAAGTCTAAATGCTATTTCTATTCTAGACCTATTTCAGTTGGGTTTCAGGCCAATATTTATTACCAAGACAGTTTTTGTTATGCTTGTTGATGACCTGTGGTGGAATCAGGATAGTGGTGGTGTATCCATTCTTGTTCTCCTTGATTTCTTGGCAACTTTCAATACCACCAATCCTGGTATCTTTCTCAGCTGGCTCCATGGGTTTGGGATTTGATTCTTTCTTTCTCTAGGGCCTATTCCAAGGTGTGTTGCTTGGTGGGGATAGAACCTTTCATTTGTGTGTGTCACCAGATTCTATTTTCCCTTCACCTAAAATCTTTCACCCTTGACAAAATATTTCACCATTTATTAAGATAAAATTTAAAATTATATGAAATGTTTCATTCTTTAATAGTTATCTAACTTTAAACATTCTATTCTGATAAAAGTGAGCTTCAGATATAGATGACATAGATATAGAGGTTTATATAGATAAAGAGATACATACACACACACACACATGCATACATTGTAAAAACTGGAAAGTAGCTCAAAAATTCCAGCACTAACTTTTATGAACTGCTGCATGTTTAAACATAAACTAAAGTGAGAACCCAATGTTCAAATAGTGTCCTGGGAGGTTGAAATGCTCTGATACTATTTTATCTTGTTTTGATTCCTGATGTCAAATATCATCCTGATCTCAGTCCCAATGGTTAGTTGGTTGGTTGGTTGGTTGGTTGGTTGGTTGGTTGGTAGATTGATTTTTTAAAATCCTGGCTTTATTACTTTATAAGGAACTCAAGGCAGGGAACATACCAGAGGTGGTATTCAGCAGGTTCTGACCAGTTCTGGAGAACCAGTAGCTGAAATTTTGAGTAGTTCAGAGAACTGGTAAATACCACATCTGACTGGCCCCACCCCCATCTATTCTCTGTGTCCCAAATACCAGCTGATTGGGAGGAAATGGGGAGTTTGCAGTAACCGTTCCCTAGAGTGGGGAGGGAAAAAGATTTGACAGTATCCTTCCCCTGCCATGCCCACAAGCCACGGCTACCAAGCCATGGCCACAGAACTGGTAGTAAAAAAAATTGAATCTCACCACTGCAACATACATAATATTCCTTGCTCTTGTTTTCTCCACAACAACAATCCTATAAGGTGCGTTGGGCTGTGAGAATGACTAGCCCAAAATCAGTGTTCTTGCCTAAGGTAGGACTAGAAGGCACCATATCCTTATCTTGGCACCTTAACAAAATCTCTACAACAAAAGCTTCTTCAAGACAATCTTCAAATCTAAATATCTGGCTTTACAGTGACAAAATAGATCTGAGTTGGTTGCTGCTGGTGCACTTATTGTAACTGAGTACAGGGGCACTTCACTTTAGCTGCCGTTTGTGAATCCAGTGACAACTAAGGATTAAAAAAATATGCTAAGTCTGCTTTTTCTTAGCCAAACAGACTGAAACTTAATCCCAGAAACAAGTTTCCTATTGATCAATACACCATCCATTTTATCTGGATTTAATTTCATCTTATTCTGCCTCAACCAGCACATTATCAAACTTAGACAATATTTAAGCATATTGATTGCTTCCTCAAAGAAAAAAAAAGGTAAGGCATAGTAGAACTGGGAAACTTCAACACAGTTTAGTCTAGCAGTTTTATGCAGATATTGAACATGATGAAACTACATAGGCCACCATGGTTCAATAGCCCACAGGTGAAAGTGTAATCTGCAGAAAGGAGATTACTCAGATCAACAGGAAGCACAGGAGCTGTTGTAGAATGGAATCTAGTCTTTTCATACCAAAGGTTATCATGATACACTGAGTATCAAACATCACTGAGAAGTCAGTATATGAGCTGTGAAACTTCCTTTTGAAATCCCATCCCATCTTGAATCTACAAAGTTATTTTAATAATTGTCAGCTATATTTTATCCTATTCCATTCAAATTAGACATGACTTTTAAGACCTTTTTTTTTTTTGCATTTAGGGTGAACTTTTTAAAAATCAACTAAAATAATAAGTGCTATGATTATTTGGATCCCTGAAGGCAAAACAGGAAAAATATAATTTCCCTCTTTTGGTACTATAGAATATACCCATCTCAAAAGTGTTCTTTGCATTGGCTTTAGGATATTAATTTTCTTGGAATTATTTACATTATTTTAAAAAGACTGAAAAGATGGTCTTAAATTCTAAGGATCGGGATCACAAGGTCTCTTAAGACTGTTGATTGTCTAAGTCAAGCCAATCATATCCTTAATATTGCACATAAAATACTAACAGGAGTAGAATTTTACATCCTGAAGTACTCCCATGAACCTGAAACCCTTAACAAACCCAACCACCACTTGGTGGGCATGGTGTGGTTTGGTGGGCATGGCATGGCTTGATGGGCGTGGCTTGGTGAGCACGGCAGGGGAAGGATACTGTAAAATCTCCATTCCCTCCCCACTCTAGGGGAAGGTTACTGCAAATTTCCCATTTCCTCCTGATCAACTGGGACTTGGGAGGCAGGGAATAGATGGGGTCGGGGCCAGTCAGGGATGGTATTTATCGGTTCTCCAAACTACTCAAAATTTCCGCTACCGGTTCTTCAGAACCGATCAGAACCTGCTTAATACCACCTCTGTCCCCAACAGAGTATAGTCTCTACTTTAGACTACAATATTTTGATTTGCTTGGATAGACTTTATACTACTGATAGCATTGGAATGAACACAAACACTTCATTCATTTCACAGCACCATCAATTAGGAATTCTTTTTTCCAATTTCAATTTCTGCTGAAAAAGTTCCTCAGTGACTTCCCCTCTCATGAAAAGGAACAAAAAATTCACAAATGTAACACTTAAAGAGACCCAATGACACCGGATGGTACAAATGTGGCCCACAATTCTGTGTGAGGATTTTTTTTACAAAAATTAAATTCTTTAAAATATTTGACATGCAGGTAGGAGATAAAACAACCAACTGTCACTAGAAGCATAACATGGAGGAACTTCAACAAAGCTCAAGTTACTTAGTCTTAAGCAAAGTTTCTTTTTTTCTTATCAATTAGGCAAACTGCAAATATGCATCATTCCTTGCTGCCATGTCTATATTTGTGAATTCATATTGTGTAACACATCATACCCTGTGGTGGGCTGCTATTTTGTCACATGGGTTCGGGCGAACCCTTAGCTTTTATTGCTGGCTGGGCCCACCCATCCACCCTTGTGCTAAGCTATCCATTTATAACTAACTTTCTAGCTTGTGTCCTCCACCCTCGCTGCCCAGCTGAGGTTCGCACTGCCCCTGCTTTACTCACCATGCACGTGTTCACAACCAGCAAACCACTTGTGAATGTAAGTGCAACCCATCTCTGACCATACCACCCAAAAACCCTCACATTTCTTTCAATAGGGCATTCTTCAGGATTGCAATATTTAATACACAAGCAATTACAAGATTTCCCATGCATGTTAATTTAAAAAAACCTCTTTTTAAATGAGAAAAAAATTGATATACATGTGTGGTTGAATTCTGGTGTTTCATGGATTTATTTGGATTATTATTTCAGGGTGTTGTAAACAACCCATAGACTTGGGAGCTGAGTGGTTGAGAAAAATGTAATAAATAAGGTGAGGAGAAATGGAAGAAGAGAAGCAAAAGGAACGCTTCCTTCAGAAATTGTCTTAAACCCAATTGCATTGCATTCCAAACAATCCTGTCTTCTCATGGAGAATGGAGCCATGCATTCACACCCCAAAGATCTCACATGACTTTCCTAAACAGTTCCGTCTTTGTAAATTTGGTTTGAGAGTCTTGAAGAAGGCAACAGCTAATCATGGGACAGATGCTCAGGGCAATCTGGATCTGTCGGTTGTAAAGAAAAACTTATGCAAGTTATCACTAGCATTTCTTCCAGATCTTTGACAAACATGTAATATGGAAATACTGTAGGGATAACAAGAGAGGAGCATAGCATGAAGGTAAGTCGAGGGGAAGTCCTGCTCCCACACCAGTCAATAGACCTATGTTCCTGCATCAGTCACAAATCAAATGACCTTCAAAGTCTATTCCTCTGTTTAAAGGCCTATAAATCTACAAGTGTTTTAGCAAACCAGAATGAAGGACTAATCAAATAAGAACAATAAAGGAACTGAACACAGAGACTTTCAAGAACCTACTTTCTCTAGATATGTTGAAGTACAATCCCTCTAATTACTTGCCAGTACGGTCATAACCCCGGAGTAGAAGAAATATTCCAATTTCTAAAGTACCATTTCAAAAAATCAAATCAAGACATTTTTCTATAATATGTTATAGTGAATGTTTATCCTTCTTTTCTTTTACAGACTATTGGAAAACAAATAGAAATCTAAATCTATTTTGCTTTCAGCTAGCAAACTTCATGCCATTATTGTGAACATATTTTATCACAGAAATGTTTTGAGTCTAAATATCTTGTTCCTAAGAGCACCTCAGAAGATAGTACCAAGAGAGAGAAAATGACTTTTTTATCAGTCACAATACATATAATGTGACATTCAAACACAACAAGTGCTATTGAACTGCATGTAATTCACTCAAGGTGATCAAAACACTTATCGTTTTTTATGCAAAAAAAAACAGAGGTGAGAATTCTCAAAACAAATAAGTGAAGCCTTCACTTCTGTGACTCTGTGTGTGTGTGTGTGTGTGTGTGTTGTAAGTGACCTGGAGTTGAGCTCAACTCAGAGGAGACTATCTATCAGTCTATCTATCTAACCATCCATCCATCTACACACACACACAATGTAAACAACTCTTACAAATTTATGAGCACGAGCTCACCCATTTATTAAGGAACTGAATATATATTTAAACAGAAATACCAAATAGCCTTGCTGTTAATATGCTCTGTTATGTCAAGGACAAGAAGCAAATCTTCATATCATAATCCAGACTGACCCATCCCAACCAATGTATATATGGACAGAAAAATTGCTAAGTCATGCCAGCAATAATATACACCTATTTTCATCATGTTGCCCATCAGCAAAAGTTTAACATATTTTTTTATTTTAAAAATGCATGAACTCTGTATAAAAACAGATAAAATGGTGTACCTCAATTATTTCATGCTTATTGTTTAGTCAAGTTCACTATCTCAAAAAAAAAAACCTCTAAATGGTTTCCGAACTTTCTTGAAGTTGTAAACTGCACAGCATGTCTGGAAGTTCATACCAACTTCACACAAATTGTTAGATTTCATAATGAAGGATTCCTGCCAGTTCCAAGAGAGCCTTCTTCCTGGACCCAGTGATCTGAAACTGTATGCAATATCTTTAGGCAATCTATAGGGAACCCAACTAAATAGTCTTTCCCCTCTGGGAGAGTTGAATGTGATTGTAGAAAATGTGAAAGACAGATCCACTACCATAGTCATAGTAGATAATTCCAATTTAACTGATCTCCATTTCTCCCTCAGATTGTTTAATGTATATTCATCACCGTGTTTCCCCTGTCTTATTTTCTTTTAACCCCCGAAATAAGCACTTGGCCTTATTTTCGTGTAGGTCCTATTATTTTTGAGGTACAGGAGGCAGCGAGCATGGTCACCTCATGGCTGCTGCTTATGTTGCAATATTTTTGGGAAAGCCTTATTTTCAGTGGAGGGCTCATTTTAGTGCATGCGCTCAAAAGCCTGATTGGGTTTATTATCCAGGGAAACAGGGTAGTAATATTCATCCTTTACTCCTGTGAAAAAGGAGCATGAAAGCATTATAAGACACATGCCACTCTGAAGTGGTGGTTAAAACTGCCTTAGTTTGATTTCTGCCTTTCAATGCAGTGATAGAATAAGTCATGTCTATAAATTGAACAAAATATATTAGGCAAATCAATCTGCTTTTGAGATGTCATCTTACTTTTCAAGACAAAAATGTAATTCCAGGCTGAAAATAGGGAATGTCTTCTTGGTCTTTAATAAGCTTTGGATTTGGGGGTGTACACATACAGCAGCATCTAAGACTTCGTGCCATTGTCCTATTTGCAAAGTCTGCAATTTATAGGTCCAGTCATACGTCTCCTTGTTCAACACTGTCTTAACTTTAAATGGTTGCTGAACATGTGGTTGTTAACTGATCACTAGCTGCATTACAGCTACCCCACTATAAAAAATTCTGGACAGCTTACAACACTCAACATGCAATTAAAAACATAACCACAAAGAAGAACTGCCTAGACAAAAGCAGCCCATGTCACTATACTAACTTATAAAACAAAAGTTGCATCTATGCACATTCATAAAAACATGCATATTATTCATGAGACAAGCCAACACCAGCATTGTGTCATTGGACTTTTCTAAAAAAAATATATCCTTCAAAGAGACATAAGACATTTTGCAAATATTTGGAAAGAGAATTAAGCTAATATATGTAAAGATCTGCTCCTATTTGATCATCTTGATTCAGTTTAATAAACTCTGTCTGGTTTTAATAAACATTGGATTAAGATTACACTTCTTAGGAACACATGGTGTATAAATTGTGGCTGTTCTAGGTTGTTACTGTGTGAGGTTGGAGCCCCTGAAGATAGAGTGGGGGCGGGAGTAACCTTTTCTGCCACTATGTTGTCACTTCTCCCATGAGTAAAAGTCAAAATAGCCACAAAGATAAAATGACTAAAGTGGTCCTTTTTTGTGGGGCTATTCTAGACACTTGACTCTATGCCAGCACTTGAGAGAGATATAATAAAGGATTAAACCTATCTTCTGTAGTATTTATATGGCATGGCTGACAAGGAAAGCAACTCCAGATGTTTTTGAGGAAAGTGGGTGTTAAACTAACCCTCACTAATTCCATTGCTGGCACATTCTCCTAAATGTTGTTAAAATTCTATATACTTTGAAAGGCAGTTTGAATTGCCTCTGCTTTGACATTATTACCTTAAAATACAAGATAGAAATACACACACACACACAGAGAGACACACACACTTTACATCAGTTTGAATTTGACAACTAAATAAAATATTTCCTGAATTTTGTACAATTCCAAATCACTTTGATAAATTATCTTTGATAAATTATCTGTCAAAATAAAACAAAATGAAAATAAAACAAAATGAAATGAAATGAAACAAACAAGTTAAATATTCCAGTTGTCATAAATGTAGTTGTGCCAGCTTCTTCAATAATAGTATTTAAAAATGCAGTAATCCTGAAATGGGATAAGAACACTGCCATCTTGTTGCAATATAGATGAATATATTTGTAGAAATAGTCTAATAGGCAATTGTACTTACTGTTTCCACATTAAGATGTTCATTCTCTTGTATAACACCAGTCAGTATCATTAGGGCAGTTTGCAAATAATTGTAAAGAAAAAAAGAAATCCCAATTCACATGAACTGAGTGGATTTTAAAAAAAAATATACATGCTAATGTGCATTTAATTCTTTAATTTCCCATTCTTATCGGGCCCAAAACATTGGGGTCACTTGACCACGAATATTGCCATAATTCTGAAATTGCATTTTAATTCTATATCTAAATTCTACAGTCTTTTTGAAGGGTACACAGACACACAGACACAGGTAAACACAGAGAGGGAGAAAAAATGTGGTGTTCACCATATAAATTCAAGTCACAACATAGGGACTATGAATGTCTTTTATTTGTCCTAATCTTGTAAACTGTGTTTAAAAAAGAACAAATCCATAAAACACAAGCATGTCTTTAAGGTACTGACAGTGTAAAGTCTCTCTTAATATCAGCACTTTATGGTTGTGTTAGTAGAAGAAATTATGGCAATGGCACTGTTCCATGAAATATTTCTGGAAGAGTACAAAGGCATTGTGTGAGACCTTGTGCAACTTCTCATTCTGGCTTGCGCATGAAGATGTTCATCAAGACCTTTTGCAAGAGACTGGAGAAAACCTTGACTGCACAGTAGTGCATAATTATATTCCTGTTTAGCCTTTCTGTGCATAGAAGCACTCATTGAAGGACAACACGGAACCTAAGCAGATGTCAATACAAAATTGAATATTTAAATATTCCATTCATAATCAGATAGGTAGATAGTTTGAGCATTTTTTTAAATCATCTTTTTTTGACAGACAGGGTCAACTTTCAGATAGCTAAGAGGTTTGGGGACTCTGAGCTTTAGGATTACAAGGTTGCTCTTCCCTGCCCTAGATAGGATGGAGACAATTAAGAAATATCTTAAAATGTCATTTCTGAATGTTTCAGCCACAAAATGACATACTGGATAATCAAGAATCTGGTAACCCTTTCTGAGAAGTTTCTCTTGACAAGTTTCTCTAGGGCTTATCTATTTATCAATCTTTTGTTTCCCCATGGTCCTTGGCTGAGAGATGGTGATATACAGTGATTCAATAATGATGAAAGTTTTGACAAAGTTGTAATAACTTATCTGCAAGGTTATAGATGCAAGTATAGGAGGTTTGCTGTTGTTGATTAATATGATTAGCTTCTCGAGATGTCACATAACGTCTGCACAAAGCAATTTGTATTCTAAATAACACAAGTTTAAGTTAATCGGAGTAGACCTTTCCCCACATAAATATTAATTCTCATTTAAGGGTTCTTGCAATCCGAAAGAAATATTAAAATAGATCTTTCTGATAGCCTTCTAGCTGTTCAACCTCTTATATAAAAAGAGTGGAGGAGAGCGGGGGTTCTGGGAATTGTAGTTTAGCTATCTGGGGTGCCACAGGTTTTCTGCTCCTGTTCTAATAGTTCAAGGCCACTGTTATTTGTTAAGCATATCCTATGAGCTTCAATGGGTGTCCTTTCAAGTAACCTGAGGAGTTTCATTAATCCATAACAAAGAAGGCAATGCAGAAGAAAAATTCATCTTTCTAGTATGACATGGTTGCATAAAAATATGTAGAAAATTGACCAGGAATACAAGCTCATATGTGGCTCAGTGGCTAAGACGCTGAACTTGTCGGTCAGAAGGTCGGCAGTTCAACGGTTCGAATCCCTAGGGCCTTGTAATAGAGTGAGCTCCCATTACTTGTCTCGGATTCTGCCAACCTAACAGTTCGAAAGTACGTAAAAAATGGAAGTAAAAAAATAGGAACCACCTTTGGTGGGAAGGTGACAGCGTTCCATGCGCCTTCAGTATTTAGTCATGCCGGCCACATGACCATAGAGACGTCTTCAGACAGCTCTGGCTCTTTGAAACTGAGATGAGCACCGCCCCCTAGAGTTGGGAACAACTAGCACATATGTGTGAGGGGAACTTTTACCTTACAAGCTTATTTCAGCAATGAGTGGTAGACCCAGATCCTGGACTGTCTGGCAAAACAGCTCTTTCAGAGTAATTTCTTTGCCTGCTGTGAAATTAGATCCACACTTGAGCTTGGCAGGTTCCACAAGATTTAAGGCAGCCTGAATAAAGACTGGTCACCCAGTTGTGATCTGGTCAAACCCACAGAATACAAGAGACTCTATTATCACCTAGCTTCTCAGACAGACAAGTTACAATACAATACAATACAATACAATACAATACAATACAATACAATACAATACAATACAATACAATACAATACATTACAATACAATACAATACAATAGCAGAGTTGGAAGGGACCTTGGAGTTCTTCTAGTCCAACCCCCTGCTGATTGTTAATAAGTTAATTATGACCTAAAAGAATAACATTTACCATTCTATTGCATTGGAAGAAGATTATATAATTAGCATTTTTCCCTGGAAATGGACCTTCGATGAATTATCGATGACTGTGACTCTAAGTCAAAATAAAAACATGAAGCCTTCTCCTTCATGCTCATTTTCTCCTGACCTGTATCTGGTCAAGATCTAGAAGTTCCACAGGACCTTTGGGACGGAGAAATAATATTGAGCAAGCTTGAAGTTTGATTAGAGGGCACTAAACAGATTGGATATTATTGTATTTGATGTTTTTGCTTTTACACCTAATGACTGTATCAGAAGATCACTAGAATCTTTGAACTGAAGAGCATATACGCCTATGTAATTAATAAATGATAATAATAAGCTGTCCTCTTTATTTCTATATACCTACAGCAAAAAAGACCCTTTAGAATATCCTCTAAAAATGTATTCAGTCAATAATAAACCCTGCAGTTTTTAGCATTTAAAAGGTTGCAGAACAATTCTATATCTTAGACATTACCTACTTCTCAACATTTGTCAGCAAAGGAGGTATCTTACAAATAAGAACAGGCATTTTCAGCAAAGAATCTTTCATCAAAGACAATAGAAAATGAAGGTGAAAGTTCCAGTGTTTTAGACTGCCTTCCAAGTAATTCAAAACCCTGAGGCCAATGTCTTATTCAGAGATCTGGTGGAGTGGGGGGGGGGGGGTGTAGTAATGCTGACAACCTACATCCAAATCCAGAGGACAAGGAACTTGAATGCTTAATAGAAAAGTTTTTGTGCAAAATACTTGGCTTTATATGAAGCTAGAAATATCTATAGATATAGTTGGACAATAAACATTATTCAGCTATTGAGACAGCTGGCTGATTTTATCTATCACTTCTTAATGATTTGCCAGTGCAATATTCAGTGGTTAATACAAATGATTGTCACTGGTTCCAAAAACCAAAGACCTCAGACCTCCTTCTGATATGATTAAAAGAGCAACCTTCCTTTCACTTTCACTTGTTTTCAAAAATATCTTATTGAAACTACTTCACAGATTGCAGGTAAGGTCAAGCATTGCTAGACAGAGTGACACCAATATATCTTTGTGGAAGCCTCTTTTCACCTTCTCTCCAGTTTCACTACAACTATTACTTCCATCATCAATGATCTATTCCTACCCTTGAAAACATCCTCATGGTACAAAAAAGCTAGCAAATGTGAAACCTGAGCTACATACCTAAAACAACTCTGAAGTAGAAGTAGATACACCTTCTATGGTGTAAGGGGCTCTAGTGCAGTTCACATTCCACCTTTGCCAGATTCTCTTCAAAACAGATTGTGTGACTTCTTCAGAATTGTGTGTCTGCGTATGTTGACGAGTAAATCCAAATGAGGCAGGAGCTTGAAGATTGAAGAAAGAATGTGCCTCATTCAAGAAAGTTTGGGCACTGAAGATATCCATGACTATTCACAAGTCACCTTGGATAGATGCTAGCAATAATCAAAGGATATTTAGAGTCCAATGTTTCAATTTGAATCTCATCAGGATCAAAACAATATTATGCAATAAATCTTATTGGCTCCTTCTACAATTGTACAAAATTACTAGAACTAGCTGATTACAGTTCCACCTCTATCTGGAATCAAAATTAAGAATTCCTTAATTATAGAAGTTATTCAACTACACTGGTTTAAGGACAGAGACAAAAATTACTGTTTATGAAGTGGATCTAATGTGCAGGTCTTATGACTTGCAGTGACTTTAATGTCTCAGTAAATCACAAAGCTTAACAAATGTTAACATAATAAAAATTACCTGTGTGTGTCAGATTTTATCTTTTGTCCCTGATCATTTAGGAATGAAAAACTTGAAAAATGGGCAGTCACATGGCAAGGACGTACAAGATAACAGCCTCCAATGAGAGATGAAATAACAAATGCACATACAAATGTATATCTGGTTATTAATATGGGGGATTCTGACATGCACACACTTTGTTTTTTCTGGGATAATGTTGCTATATAGATATTTTTCAAGACATCTTTATAACTCATGGAATAGCAGTCTTAAGCTCTAGTTACATTGAACATTATTTATTTATTTATTTATTTATTTATTTATTTATTTATTTATTTATTTATTTATTTATTTATTTATTTATTTATTTATTTATTTATTTATTTATTTATTTATTTATTTATTTATTTATTTATTTATTTCTATGTATTTATTTATAAAATTTATTGGCCACCCATCTTTCTGTAGGATAACTCTGGGTGCTTACAGTCATAAAAATATGTATATAACAGCGGAGAAGGCCATCCTCCTGGATCCCAGCAGCTAGAATAATTGGGCTGATGGGACTCACAGCATGCCCTTCTGCCAGCACAAACCCCATGAGTGGAGTGAGATGGTCCCTCAAGCCAGGTCGTAGGAGAGATTTGCATCTTCTGTGACACAATGATGGGTGTTAGATATTATACATGTCAGAAATGGAAACTGGGTGAAAACATTCACTCGCAAAAAAGAAATATAATCAAAACCCTCTAATCAGGGATTATGGCAGCAATTATGGTGCCAAGTGAGTGAAAACTAAGTGAGAGGAAGCAAAAGTTTTCTTACATGAATCACTTATTCTTCAAGCTCTTTGCAGGGTGCACTTAGCAGTACAGGTTATCCCCCAAAATTATTATTTTTCTTTTTAAGGAATAACCACACTGAATGAGTTTGACTTAAGTGGCATCACATGTTCCAAAGTGGTGTCAAATATAACATGTATCTGAGTTTCCTAACTGAAAGGTTATCAAAGGAAATATTTGAATTGAGAAATCTGGCCTCAGACACCCAATTAGGAGACATATCAACTAACTATTTTAAAAAGTTATATAGTTCAGATTTTGTGAACTTTATTTCTTGGGATAAGAAGTCTCAGAAGCATAATATCTAATTGATATTATTGAGGAGAATTGCTTCTTCAAATTGTACTTCTGATATTTAGCAAAATATACAGAAATCATCTAGGAAAGTGGGGACATCCAGGTATAATAAATAGGATGTTGAAATTCTCCTGATTGTATGGGCCTCTATTGATTTAGTTCAAATGCTTCTCCTTAGCGAACATAACTCATCCCATAGGCCAGAAGAGTCACAATGGCTACTTAATTATGGAACTCTCCAAAGTGCTTACATATTAATTCATGATCTAATGTGGTGTCAAGCTGAGGAGAATAAAGGTTAACATATTCTATTAGTCCCAATTGTCAGAAGACTACCATTGAACAATATGGTTCATTAAATGCAAAATCTAATAATTATGTTCACCATAATTGAAATTATTCATAGGAACACGATCTAGATAGTTGTGATATATTAATTTAGACATAAGTTTAATTAGCAATTGATTTCAATAGCATTTTGCTTTGAACACTATGTTTTGTAAGTATTTATTGGAACAACAAAAGCCAGACAGAAACAAGACTATACAAGAGATAGAATCCTCTATTTCTGGTTATGCAATGATAGCATCACTCCATTCAAGAGTACCTGGCTCAGTTTGCTTGCCACTCAGCCACGTAAAAAGTTCTACAAAATCAGCAGCTTGCTAACTGCTCCTTTATTTTCTTGAAAATCATGGGGTTTTTTTCCCTTTGACATCCATAGAAAAAATAAGTGAAGGATGATTGTCAACAGAAAAGAATAATGTGTGGAATTTCAGTTAGTTGGGAAATCCATTTACTATGCCAAATTAGAGATGATGAATTGAAACAGTCTCCCCTAGTCAGCCTTCCAGAAATGTGGGATTATAAAGCCCATCATTCCTACCCAGCATGGTCATTGGACAGAATCTGAAGTTCTCCTAGTTCACTCATTTTCTGAGGGAGGGAGGGAGGGAGGGAGGGAGGGAGGAAGGAAGGAAGGAAGGAAGGAAGGAAGGAAGGAAGGAAGGAAGGAAGGAAGGAAAGAAGGAAGGAAGGAATTTTCTGTACTCTATGAAATCAGGAGGAGGTGACTGGAGATTAGTTGGAATAGTATTAGTGAAACATTATTCATGACATTGCCAAAGTAGATATTTATCCCTTCCCCTAAGCATCTTGAAGAACACAAACATGGTTCTGCAAATAACCTTAAGAATAAGAAACTAATTGTGATTCTTTAACAGATTAACAGAGTTGGACAGGACCTTATCGGTCATCTAATCCAAACCCCCACTCAAGCAAGAGCCCCTACATCATTTCTGACTAATGACAGTCCAATCGTTTCTTGAAAGCCTCATTTTAAAATCATTATTAAAATGTTTAAAAAGCACATGGTACCTGGATGCAGTAACCATCACTTATGAGAGATGTGCTGTCATATGTCATAGTGAACTTTCACCATAAAGGAAATCCTGGTTTCTGTGATGAGACAGTGATGTAGTTGCATGGTGAATATCAGCAAGCAATAGTGTCATTAGGTGCTGATGTTTGGGATCCCTAAAATATAATAATGAATCAGGCTATTATAGAATGCCCCGCCCTCTGGAAAGCCTTGACAAGTGGAAAGAAGAACATGAGCAATTTCTTTCCAAGGTGGTTTAGCAGATTACTGCAGGCCAATGAACTCTAAATGTTAGAAGTATCATATGGAAATGTAGGTGAAATGACAAAGCCAAAGACTTGGAATGAGCATTGAAACAAGAACATCCACAAAGCATTAATTAGTCAGCTATGACCAAAGGGGAGAAGATTCTTTTAGGCCTTCCAGCAGCAAAACAGTCAAAACAAATTGGAGAAGACAAACCTAGAAGACAAACCCCAGAAAACATAGTTCAGCCAGCAAGTACAGGGTCTCAGACCATCTTTGCCTTGGGCAGTGTTAAAAAGGAAACATTATACCAGGAGCACAAGTTCAGCACAATGTTGTAAACAATGCATAGAAAAGAAAGACAAGCAAGATGAAATTCAGGGAAATGCAGCTATCCATAATAAATGTGCATCAGTTTGAGTATATTACTTTACAGCATGGCATCCTTCAAGAGTATCAAAAGGGTAATGTGAAATCTGGTTTTGTGTCTATTACCTTCTCTTTTGTTATTATTTTATATAATAATATTGAACAGTGTTTATGGATAATTTTAGATTATTCATCAAATATTCAGCATTGAGAGTCTATGTGGTATAGTAGTTAAAGCATCAGGCTAGAAACAGGGAGGATGTGAGTTCTAGTCCCACCTTAGGCACAAAGTCAACTGGAGGCCTTGGGTTAATCACTTTCTCTCAGTCCAAGGAAGGAAGCAATGCAAACTACCTCTGAAAAATCTCGCCAAAAAAACCTATAGGGATTTGCCCATGCAGTCTCCAAGAATTGGATACAATTGAATGGAAGGGAGGAAAAAACTATTTTTGTAGGTGGACATCCACTTGCATTACAGATTGAGCATTGTTTGATTACCATAATAGATGACTGACTAAACAGGTGCTTTTTAAACAATATCTTATTAAATGTTTTGGTTTCCTTCTACATTAGCAGGAAACTTGGGGTTTTAATTGTCACCAATAGGGATGAATTCTTAAGGAATGTAGCATATACGTAGATTGTTAAAAAGAACAGAGGGCTGGGATCAGATGTTGACTGATTGGTAATGTGTGAATTATGGATGTTTTATTTGGGGCCTTAAAGTTGCTGCTGGGTTTTATTGTTTGTTTTGTTTTAAATAGTTGTTTCTCGAACTGTATTGGGTTTTACTCGTTTGCATGCAGAGTTCTTTCTCTTAGGGGGAATCAGAAATAATGGATGGATGGATGGATGGATGGATGGATGGATGGATGGATGGATGGATGGATGGATAAATGAATGAATGAATGAATGAATGAATGAATGAATGAATGAATGAATGAATAAATAAATAAATAAATAAATAGTGCCACTGTATTCCCTGTCATATTTTTCACATTGGTTTCACAGATGATGTTTTGTATAATAAACTAGGTCTTATTAATGGCCTTAATTTGCAAGGTAAACATTTCTTTAATGTAAGTGTCACTAAACAATGAATGGACTCAGAATAAGGTAACCCAGCCCAGATATTGTATGTTATTCTCTCTCTCACCAATATTTGCAATGCTTTCAGCTGACATTTCCACTATTGTCTGTTGACATTTTCTCCAGTTTGTAAAGAACAGACTTTCTGAAGAGTATAAATGTCTGGTAGATGTAGTAATGACATTCCAAGGTTATTTTTCTGTCTAGAAAGTATAATTTGAGTTGAAATTATTGCAAATGCCTTCCGCTGATGACTGCACCTTTGTACCACTTGTCATCAATTTCTAGCACATCCATGCTATCCATATTTACTAAAATCAGAATTCTTTGTATCCCAAATATATCAACAGATGCAAAATCTATACAGCATTCTCCAGTTCCAACAGTTGGGACTTCAAATCTCAGCAGACCCAGGATAGCTGGGTTTAACTCTACAGAAGATTTTCCTAACTGTCCCAGAAGTTCCTTAGGGACTGAATTAGAACTCTTCTCTATGCAAAGCGCTGGGTAACTAGTCTTCCCTCCCAGGTTCAATTTAGAAATTATCTATATTTAGAACTTTTTATGTTGTAGACGTATGCAGAACAAAACAAAATGAAAAGGATAGAAAATAAGAAATGGGGGAGGGGGAATAATACAAATTTAAAACATACAATTATGCTTTCAGTTCTTCTTTCTATTCAATAAGTATCACCTTAATTTTTAAAGCATTCTCTTTGTCCCTTAATTCCCAAAATTTAGAAATGGTCTTAATATTCTGTCCATTTGAAATCTGTATAGATGGCTATCTCTTTTTTTACCTGTACCTGTTTTTCCTTGATTAAGAAGACCGTATATCCAGCATTAAGCTGTTGCACTATTAAAAGTGTTAGTAGCTCCATTATAAAAAATGCTGCATGCAAATACACAATTATTTTTGTGACTGTTCCTATGAATATTCATAAACATAAAAATAGTCTAGGATTATTAAAAATATTTTTTAATGAAGCAAATGTTCACATAGTAACATTTTCCTTCTCTAATTCTAGGTTTTGCAATAGCAGAAGGTTTTTTGTTTTGTTTTTAAAAGTCTGTCTTGATTTTGCTGGGCAGTCTGTGCTTAGCAGGGTTCCGATTTCCCACATGTGCCTCCTTCATAAAGCTGCTAGCTGATTTTAAATAAATGTAAGAAAATGTTTGCAGAGAGTTCCCACTATTCACTCAGCTTGATCCAATATTCCTATGAAAATACAGAAAGCAAAGAATTAGATTCCCCGTTATGATCCAATGAAACGGAATGGGGGCTAGAGCCACTCAGATAAATGAAAACATTAAAAACATAATAAAATGTTTTTTTAATCCAGTTTAAATAATTTAAACAAAGAATTAGCATCTTCTAATAATCTTCTGCTTAGATTATCTTGTTTTGCTTTAGTTTATAGATTAGCTCATGATTAAAGTATCTCTCCACTCAAGCTTCATTGTTTTCTGGTTTCTTTTTCTTTGCAATTCAACCCTGACCTGAATGCACTTGTAGCCTGAGTACAAGATTTGAGAGCGTGAGCATAAAAATCATTATTAAGTGAAGTACTTACAGTTTTACTGCAAAATCAATGAACTTCTGAAGTGATTTGACTAAGTTTTGCAGCTGTTGCCTTTGCCTGTGAATGTTTATCACATCACTAATCCCAAAGGTGTTTTTTTTCAAGAGGCAACTGGACTTTCTGTTTTTATTTTGAAGACATTTTGCTTCTCATCCAACAAGCTTTTTCAGCTCTGAAGAAGCTTTTTGGATGAGAAGCGAAACATCCAGTTGCCTCTTGAAAAAACCACCTTTGGAACAACCATAACCTGGATGACTAAGAATCTCCATAGACATTTATTTATTTATTTATTTATTTATTTATTTATTTATTTATTTATTTATTTATTTATTTATTTATTTATTTATTTATTTATTTATTTATTTATTTATTTATTTATTTATTTATTTATTTATTTATTTATTTATTTATTTATTTATTTATTTATTTATTTATTTATTTATTTATTTATTTATTTATTTATTTGGCTTGTTAGCCACTCCCTCTCCACGAAGGGACTCGGGGCGGCGTACAATAAATAAATCACATGTTACACGATTAGACATCACATCACTAGCCATAATATTTTTAGAATAGGCAGTGTTTTGAGAGATGTCTTTTATTTTTATTATTTCTCTTTCCAGATCATGTTTGCTACTTCTCCAAATGTCATTATCTTATACATCTCTTATAATATTTTGTCTAAGTTCTTGATAAAGAAATGAATCAGAGTCTTACAGTATTTCATTCTTTTCCATAATGTTTTAAAATATGAGTAAATAACAAAAGAGTGTAAGAGTGTATAGTTTAATGGAATATTAATTATATCCCTTCCCAGCATCTGGA
Source organism: Natrix helvetica (assembly GCF_964273705.1). Lineage (NCBI taxonomy): Eukaryota > Metazoa > Chordata > Lepidosauria > Squamata > Natricidae > Natrix > Natrix helvetica. Next base: position 244,948,944 of record NC_138552.1, read on the forward strand.
GGTGCCACTGTTAGATACCAGCATCAACATTTTAATCTGGAAGGACATGCTGAGTCCAAAAACTGCTGCTCCCTACTTGGTCTTCCTCTTCATGTCCCTATCTTTTCTTATCACCAGGTATATAAGCAGTGACAACAGCAATCAGAAAGAAAGAAATGCATCTTTCTTTTTCTTATTCACCTTTTGGACAGTGATACAGAAAGATTAAAGCATGAAAACCATCAGTTTTGCCACTTTCAAGGATAGTGATATTACAACTATTGTTTACCTAGGCACAGTGAGACTGTATTTACACGAAGGATTGGATTCTTGATTCCTTAATTTATTTATTTTGATTATATAATTCACCTGCGTTACATTGGATGGCCCTGATTTTATCTAACATCTACAGTAACCCTGAGGACTTGATAGCTGTAAGCTCTTTGGCTCAGCTCTTACATGGAACTCAGTTAAGTCTACATGTCCAATTATTCTGCTCTAGAAGCAATGGAATCCAAATTCCTGAGCATTTCCTTCGGTTTGAATATGCCAATCAATTAAGACTAACATTTAAATAATTAGGTACTAATGGTCTCCAGATGTCAACCTGTGTACTTATCTCCCTAGCATCTCTGCCAAAATCTTAAATTCTTATAATAAAACAGTTTCCCCCAATTTCATGGTCTCCCCATGTGTTGAGAATCATAAACTCATACAACTGGAAGGGCATAGGAAGTCTTCTAGTCCAACTGCCTGACCAGGACAGGAGGTCTTATACCATTCCAGACAAATGGTTGCCCAACCTTTTCTTGAAAATTTCCAACCATGGAGTACCTACAACCCCAGGAGGCAAGTTGATTAATCATTGTTACTGTTAGAAATTTTCTTCTACATCTCCCTCTGAGGAGCTTCCATTCCATTGACTCTTGTGCTGCCTTCAAGTGCTTTGGAGAAAAATTGATCCGTCTTCCCTGTGACAGCCTTCCAAGTATTGGCAGATAACTATCATGTCACCAATAACCCTTCTCTTCTACCCAATCCTCTTAGCCATTCATTGAACAGTTTAGCCCCCAGACCCAGAGAAGAACATCTTTATTATTATTCTCTGCACACTTTCTAGGCCTTCAACATCTCTTTTGTGTCATGATGACCAGAACTGGACACACTGTTCCAACTATGTGGAACATACAGAGAAGTACTATCAATTCTTGTGATTATGATGCTATCCCTCTGCTGATGCAGCCTATGACTGCATTGGTCTTTTTGATAGCTGCAGCACATTGCTGGCTAGACAGTGGTTCACTAGGACATTTAGATCCCTCTCACAGTTGCTACTGTTGGGCCAGGTAGTCTGTGGTTTTTCCTGCCTAAGTGTAGTACCTTACTTTTCTCACCACTGAACTGCATCTTGTTCAATAAGGCCTAAAGCTCAAGTCTGTCAAGATCATTTTGAATCTTGAGTCTATCGCTCAAAGTGTTAACAATTCCCCAATTTGGTATCACCTTCAAATTTGATGAGTTCCACTTATATCCTCTCTATATCATTTATAAAGAAGTTTTAAAATACTGGCTACACAACATGAACTTGAGGTACCCCATTGCATGCTTCCCTCCATGTACAGTAGATGTAGTTCCATTGAGAACCGCACACTGAGTGCATTGGTCAGCTTACCGCAAATCCATCTGGTGGTTGCAACATCTATTCCACATTATTCTTTTTTATTCAGAAACAGGCTGTGGCTACTGAATGCCTTACTAAATCCTAAGTATACTATATTCATAGTGTTTCCTTGATCCATTAATTTAGTCATTTTATCAAAGAAGGTAATAAGGTTTATTATTAGTTATGAAATGTGTTTGCCGTCAACCTTACTACAACCTGACTCTGGGTGTCTGTCTGTCTGTCTGTCTGTCTGTCTGTCTGTCTGTCTGTCTGTCTGTCTGTCTCTCTCTTTCTCTCTCTCTGTCTCTGTCTGTCTGTCTGTCTGTCTGTCTGTCTGTCTGTCTCTCTCTCTCTCTCTCTCTCTCTCTCTCTCTCTCTCTCTCTCTCTCTCTCTCTCTCTCTCTCTCTCTCTCTCTCTCTCTCTCTCTCTCTCTCTCTCTCTCTCTCTCTCTGAAAGAATTAAGCAGTTCTGCTTTCTCCCTGTTGCCCATCATCTTCTTACTATCTTCTCTCCTTAGTGGACCAATACTTTTGTTGTTTTATTCTTGTTCTTTACATATTGAACTTTTTAAATACTTTTTGACAATTGTTGCAAGTCTGACTTCATTCTGTGTCTTAGCTTTCCTATCTCAGTCCTCATGAATTCAGGCTATTTGTTGGTATTCTGTTTCTGTTACATGCCCCTCCTTCAATTTTTTACACTTGTCCTTTTTGTCCCACAGTTTGTCAGACAGTTCTTTGTGCTGGTCTTATCTGGGATCTCTTGTTTTTCTTTCTCTATGCTAGTGCTTTCATTTGTGCCTTTGTTATCTCATTTCTCAGAGTTTTCCAAGTATCTTCTGTCAGCCCTCGGGCTGCCATTCAGGGGGGAGCCCATCCATTGCCACACCCGCCCAGCCATGCTTACATGACACCAATGCTGCCGTGTTGATGTTTACTCTCTGATGTTGGTGGAGCTTGTAGCTGCATGCAGCTCTGCATGGCTTCCCTCACCACTCTGCAGTTGTGCCTCCTGGACAACAGCTGCACTTCAGAGCCTACACTGATGTAACTATTCTACTCGGGTGGACCTGCCTACTCAGAAGTAACTCTTCTACTCAGGTGCAACTGTCTACTCTGATGTAACTTCTGCTTGGATGCAGCTGACCAGGAAGAAGGCTATGATGACACTGAGTGGGGGTGTGGCTGAGGGTGTGGGTCATGGTGATTGGTGATGGTGGTTGGGTGTCAACTGGGTGGAGTTGTGGGTGGAACTGGGTGTGGTAATGATATATATGTGAGTGATGGTGTTAGCTTGCTTAGAACTGACTTGGATTTGCTTACCTTTGTATCATAGTCATTTAGTGCTGGTTATCACATAATATTAGATAAAGTTTTTCACCAAACAAACTGACTCTCTGTTTGTATTCAATGTGAACACCGGAACGTGACAGTAAGTCAGTTCTCTACCATCAATACTTTATTTTGCATAGTTCCTGTTTGATCTGAAGAATGTCTGAAGGAGCCAAGATAGCAGCAGTGGTCCAACCTGATGCCACTCCTTTGGTTGTTCCAACACAGGAGGAGGAAACAGAGGTAGCTGTAAGATGTAAGGAGAGGCCCATGGTAGACCAGGTCTCTGCCACTGGGGCTATTCCAACATCTCATCCAGTGGATGAGTGGTGGAAGCATACGGGGTTAACAACCAGCTCAGAACTACCTGTGCCTTCTTCCCAGGGGGTCACCTCACTTGGTGGAGAGAAAGGAGGGTGACTGAAGATGAAGAGGGCGATTGGAGCTACTCTACCAGCTTGGGCAGCCAGATGATGGATTGTCTGAGGCAGTGGTTTGGGGAGGCCAGCTTTCATGACAGCGGTTCTTGTTATCAAGAGAACAGAGGGGACAGCCAGTCAGGTAGCAGGTAGCATATCATGGCCCCCTTCCCAGCCTATCCCTCGCTTCTGTCTAGACAATCCAAAGTTGAGGTTGTGTGCATCCCAGGAATATTCACAGGTCAGTGCAGAGAGCTGGGCCTACAGTTGCCTTCGAGTCTTCCACCCCAAAAGCAAAGGGATCTGCTAAGTGGCGACAGAAGCCAACGTTGGCCACAACAGGTGGTATCTAGTACCCACCCAGTCTATACTTGGCCAGCTGGAAGTGGACAAGGCCAGGCTATAGTGGATGGTCCTTGGGAGCCTCCCTCCTTGAGGGTCTCTTTCAATGGTAGCCCAGAGAAAGTTGCCATTTTCTTGGGTCACGTAATTGAGCATATGGACTGATTTGGCCATTTGTACACTTCATAATGGGCCATAGTAATGGCCATCATGGGGTCTTGCAGGGGGAGGCTGCAGCTTGGGCCACGGACCTCTACAACGAACACAGTCTGGAGTTGCAGCATTGTGGTATCTTTTTGGATGCCCTCCAAGAACGGTTTGAGGATCCGACCCGTGTACAAAGGGTTGAAGGGGAGTTGATGGCATTATTCCAGAAGGGCCGGCTGGTTGCTGATTATATATGAGATTTCCAGCGGTTGTCAGGAAAACTAAGAGGCTGGCCAGAAAGACTGTTAATACATCAGTTTAAGACCGGCTTAGATAGAGATCAATCCGGCAGGCATGTGTATATCGAGGTCTACAACCCCACCTGTGGTCCTGGTATCAAGCTGCTATGGAGCTAGAAGTGGAGTTGAGTGACCTTAGACCCAGAGACAAGGGAAATGCTAGACCACGCCATTTCCTTTACCATACTTGAGCTGTCTTCTGGGATCTTTGATGTCGGAGGCAAGTTCAATGGAAAAGACAGTAACAAACAGGCCTCCCATGTTATGTTTCCGGTGTGGAAAACCCTGGCACAGAGCAGCAGACTGCAACACGATGACCCAGACACACAGCCTAAGCCAGTCCAGGCAAGCCCGGTTTCACCTAGTACAGCCTGGAAAACCATGTGGAAAATGCCCGGAGAAATCTCGGGGTGTTCAGCAAGCTGCCACTGAAGACTCCACAGTGGTGGTTGATGACTCTCGAGATATAACATATGCAAGTCCTCCAGTGGAAGGGTGCAAAACTGATGAAGAAGGTGAAAATGACCCTATGGTGAGTAGGCCAATAAAACCCTTCTGGGTGTCTGTTATTCTCAGCGCTCAGAGGCGTCGGATGTATGATGCCTTAATTGATTCTGTCTGAGAGTACTCGTTGCCTCATAAGTCTAAGTACGGTGAGGGAGCTGGGGATAAAAATTCAAAGTCTGTATGGTTTGAACAAGTAAATGACTCGGGGGGCGCTAGCTACCCAGATTATGGAGAAAATCAGACTCGAGTTTGGGGACCATTGGGAGTTAATCCAGTTTATCATAGTGCCACAAATGACGAAACTGTGATACTCGGACTTGCATGGGTGGAGAAGTGGAGGAGGGGCTTATATGATGGAGCAGTGGTTGTTGGAATACATGCATGGGAGTGGATCCTGAACCACTGCCAAATGAACAGGTAGGCACAGGAAGTTGGCTCATGGGGAATGGTCAGCAGCAGGAGGTAGAGATGTTGAAGGGTGTAGACCAATTAATACAGGTCCCAGAGGAGTACACCGATTTAGCTGAGGTTTTTAGTGAAAAGAGTGCAACGTCCTCCCTCCACATCATTCTACTCACTGTACTATAGAAATTGTGCCAGGAGCCAAGCTCCCCAAGCCAAGGATGTACTCTATGACACCCAAAGAGTTAGAGGAAATGAGAAAATATATTGACAAGAACTTGACACTGGGTTTTATACAGCCAGCAAGATCCCCTATTGCCTCCCCTGTTTTATTCAGAGAGAAAAAGGACAGCGGTCTGCATCTATGTGTAGACTTTTGAGGTATAAATGGAGTGGGAATAGAGCATATGTACCCGCTGCCACTCATAAAGGATATGGTGGCCCTTTTATCCAAGGTAGTGATTTTCACTAAGTTAGATTCGAGGGAGGCTGTTTTTCCCTCTAGGACCGTGATGGTGAACCTATGACATGTGTGCCAGAGGTGGCACGCAGAGCTCCCTCTGTGCAACATCACCAGCTGCTCTTCTGGTTTCTGGCCAGTTGATCTGCGTGGGCTTCGGAGCACCGGAAAATGGCCTGAAAACAGCCTGAAAACCAGCCAAAAAACAGGCATGTGTGCAATGCCCAGCTGGTCTTTGGGTTTCCGGTGCGCCAGCAGGCGCAAAGACCAGCTGACCAGCATGCATGCAAGTGCCGGAAACCCAATGACCAGCTGGCCAGTGCATGCATGTGCACCAGCCAGCTGATCTTCGGGTTTCCAGTGCACGCACATGCAAGTGCATTCCAGTTTGGGCACTCAATGTCGACTCGGTGTCAGTGCCATCAGTGCTCTAGGATTTCCATCCATGGATTCCTTTATAATCTCTCTATTAATTTGCTAAAATCAACTCTGTTAAAGTACAAAGTACTGGTCTGACTTTGTTCAGTTACCTGTGTTTCCATTGTGATGAATTCTAATATGACATGATCATTCTGCCCAAGAGTTCCTACAATGTCCACTCCCTCACCCGTTTTACCCTTATTGATAAGAATTAAATCCACTATAGTTGACCCTCTACTTCCTTCCTCACATTTTTGTACGACTAAGTTGTCAGCTAGGCTCATTAGGAACTTGCCCCATTTACTAAAAAGTTTATCTCCCGGTTGATGTCTGGGTTATTAAAGTCCCCCATTATTACAATGTTGTGTTTCTTGTTAACTATTTAGGGAAAAAATCATATATTTCCTCTGCTTGGCGATCTACAATACATATGTTGGGTGATCTATAATACATATGTATAATAATGTCATTATTTCCCCTCTAATATTTACTCAAGTACTTTCAAGAAAGCTTTCATTCTATGTATAGTGTATTCTGTAGAGTATGGTAATTCTTTACATACAATGACACTCTGTCCTCTCTTTTGTTGGATCTGTTTCTTTTGAGCACTTTATATCCTTCTAGCAATATGTTCCAATCATGGCTTCCATCCCACCAAGTTTCAATAAAAACAATATCATATCTGTTCTTATATACTATGACTTCTAGTTCTCCCTATTTGTTCCCCACATTCTGAACATTAATGTACAGACATCTTAGTCCTTTATTTGCTTTCCACATCTCTTGTTTTACATCTGTACCCCTTCCTTCTCTCCACCTCATTGTCTGATTTGCTCTCTAACCCTATCCTACAAAATTCATCAACCACCAATGGCCAGGAACGGAAAAATTAAGAAGCAGGAACAAATAAAGAAATCACTAGGATTAAACTTTTCTTTTAGCACCAGTTGCCTTGTAAGAAAGATCTTGATAATTTACTGTGTGCTGATACATTTATTAAATTTTATTTTAAAATGAATTTTAATGCTACTTGAAATAATCTTGGAATAATTTACACCTGAATATACATAAGTGAAAGATTAACAAATAAATAACATCTATCTTAACTGCAAAACTGAACAGAGAAGACATAAGCATCTACAGATATTTATGCATATGCAAAACTTGTGCTCTCCATCTGTCTCTCCCTTCCTCCCCCAACTCTCTCTCACATAGACATAAAGAGAGAGACAGAGGCAGAGAATAGCCAAGTTGGAAGGGACCTTGGCGGTCTTCTAGTCCACCACCACCACCCCGGTCAGGCAGGAAACCCTATAGCATTTCAGAAAAATGGGGAGGGAGTGAGGGAGGGAGGGAGGGAGGGAGAGAGAGAGGGAGAGAGAGAGAGAGAGAGAGAGAGAGAGAGAGAGAGAGAGAGAGAGAGAGAGAGAGAGAGAGAGAGAGAGAGAGAGAACTCCTTGATTCAGGCAATTTAATGTCACAGTAGTAGCATTCATCAAAGTTGCTAATCACCTTAACCACTTATCTCCAAAATGAAAATACATGCCAACAAGCAAATCATTATAGATGCTATACTATAGACCTGTGTTTAGAGCCTCCTGGAATATGGTGGCATAGAAATGTTATAAGTGAGTGAGTGAGTGAGTGAGTGAGTGAGTGAGTGAGTGGGTGGGTGGGTGGGTGGGTGGGTGGGTGGGTGGGTGGGTGGGTGGGTAGGTAGGTAGGTAGATAGATAGATAGATAGATAGATAGATAGATAGATAGATAGATAGATAGATAGATAGATGATAGATAGATAGATAGATAGATAGATAGATAGATAGATAGATAGATAGATAGATAGATAAATAGATATCACCATTATATTAAGTATCCAAACTTAATTGAGCGGACAAAGTTTCCCAGAAAAGTCAGTCCTTTCTTCATTTCAACATACTTTACATGAACAATACCCTACTGTTGTTGTGACTGATTCAATCCAAATTATCCAGGGATCTTCCAGGAAGTCCATTTCCTACTGACCCTTTTTATAGAATATATCTTCTTGTTATAGAAATTTTTTCTGCAGTTGATAAAGCGTGTAGCCTAATGTTCACATGTATCTCCTATGAAAATAATGGGTCCATTATATATCATGCTTTAACAACAAGCTGCATGAATCTCAATTGCATTTTCTCTCAATTTTAAAAAATGAGTTTTTCTTATAGTAAAACTACAATTAATAAACTCATTTTCAACTGTGATTCATTAATTTCTTTACAAAGTTTTATTCTACTAACTCTTGTCCTTACCTCAGATTTTGCTATAAAAATAATATGAAATTGCAGTCATAAGATTGTATAGGTTCATCTTCATCTTTATAATCTTCATGATAAATGAACAAATTATGAGAATAGGAAATTCAAAATATTCTTTTTTTCCAATAATTATTTAAATATTTTTACAATGTTTAATTATTCTGTTTCTTTCTTCGCTTTCTGTTCTAATAGTGTTTATACCTTTTTACTGATATTATCATTTTTATTATATTGCATTTATGCATATATTACTTTATATTAATGCTATTCTATTATTCCTTGTGTACAACGGATAATTTTTAGATATAAATAAAACAGTTTTATGGCAAAACTTTCAAGTTCAGCCAGTCAAAGAACTTCTAATATAAGCTAAGTTCCTTTAAAGCAGAGGTCTTCAAATGTGCCAACTTTAAGACTTGTGGACTTCAACTCCCAGAATTCTCCAGCCAGCTTTGCAAAGCTGGCTGGAGAATTCTGGGAGTTAAAATCCACAAGTCTTAAGGTTGGCACATTTGAAGACCTCTGCTTTAAAGCCAAAGCATTCTTCTCTAAGGTTAATGTGCCGAAGATACTATTTGGGTGCTGAGCTACTTAAAATCAATATTTATAAGAGATTATTGCTGGAGCAATCCTTCAATCAATTTATTGCCTTTGAACTGTTGTCTTGGTGCGCTGTCTATGGTCCTGACTCATCTGATCACCACTCTCTTCAGGTTCTTTCATACTTGATCAGATAACCCCTTTGGCTCCAAATTATAACAAGAACACCATACTCAAGGATAAATATGTGTGTCTGTAGGTCTGTACATTTAACTATGAAACACTTCTGATGTATCTGATGCTATTAAGAATGCAAACCCATGTTTAAATAGGACGGTAGATAGAATGAGAAGCACTTTTCAACTGAATCAAAATACAGATTCATCAAAGCCTTCATTAAAGCTTACACTGAATAGTAGTTACTTTTCCCTGATCCTTTTAGAAATGCCATGTGGTTAATTTAGAAGTGGACTGTAGTTCTGTCTGCCATAACATTTAGTAAACCAGTGCACAAATTTCAGTATGGCATTTCATTGGGAGTTTTCCCATTTCCCATTGTCATTGGAGATGACAAACATAACATACACATTTTTACTAGATGTTACACATCGGGGATAGGGATAACTATTATTGCTAAAAGCTATATATTGCCCACCCCATTCTAAAGAAAATACATATAGTGATGCATCTATCTATTTATCCATCCATCCATGCGGGGGGGGGGATTTGGTGAGGAAAAATTATTAGCTATAAAAAGGGATCTGAATCTTTTTGTTTTGCTACAAACAACAATGCCACCTTACTCTGACAGACCATCCTGTTCTCCAACAAATATATTTTGGAACAAACCAAGAAGATGCTTCGGGGAGTTTTTTGCTATCATTTGTTTCCCAACACACTCACACCAAACAAAAACTCCGAACAGACCCACAAAACTCAAACTAATTAAAGACAAATCATTAACCCTGTTCATCCTGGGAAGGTTAACAAACTCTCCCATATTGCAGAGACCTCCTTGGCACTTAAATGGTTAGGGACTCTATCACACAACATTGTTCTCATCTCAGGATACTGGAGAGCTCTTGAGAATGTTATTAGCTGGGTGTTCGCCTTGCCGTTTTTCCACATGAGGCAGATGGGTAATTACGAAGCTAATAGTCTGATTGAGAGAAATCAGATGCAGTGGTTTGCCCAATTAGATGATACATTAGCTCCTTTCTTTGTAAGCAGCTAATGTGTGAAGCAAAGTGGTATTTTGGGGGGTCAGAATCCTTAAACAAGTGCCGAGTTGCAGATTATTCTATGTGTGTGTGTGTATGTGTGTGTGTGTCTCTCTCTCTCTTTTCTAATGGAGGAAAAGTGCTAAGTCTTTATTACTAAAAGCATAGAAAATGCAAATCAGGCTCTGAAACAAAAGAGTAAAGGGACAGGCGAGAATATTTGGTGTCCAATGTGTCAACCTACAACATCAATTACATTGAAATGCAATGCATGGGAGTCTAATCAAGGATAGTATAATTGTAATAATTGCATGCTTTTGTTGGAGAGCTGCTGCCGTTGTTATTGTCAACCATTTGTTTCTTTCTATTGTTTAAGGAGGTGGGGGATTTTAAATATACATGTCCATTTGAAAAAGTACGTAGGTAAAAAGCCTTGTACAATTGCTCACAATGTATGTCTTGCCTCCTGGTTTCTGGTGAATAAGAAGAAACAAGTTTTTACAAGCTGCAAAGTAACCCCAAAATTAAATACTATATGTGTCTTAATTTTAATAATAATTAGATTTTTACCTTCTTCTTCTAAAGACAAATCATAGCTTTCATCAAATGCTGGAGAAAATGATGCTGATTTACTAAGTCTATAGGATAGCAAATGTTATCAATGTACTCTTCTCTAGGCAGTATATTTTAGACTTGATCTTCTGATAATTACAGGAATGTGTGTAGAGGGAGGGAGGGAGGGAGGGAGGGAGGGAGGGAGGGAGGGAGGGAGGGAGAAAGGAAGGAAGGAAGGAAGGAAGGAAGGAAGGAAGGAAGGAAGGAAGGAAGGAAGGAAATATTCTGCATATGGAAGCACCTTCTATTCACAAACAGGATTTAGCAGTTTTTATGAGAGGGCTGCATGATGAAATTTTCTCCCAAGTGTTCTGCAGACATGAACACGGAAATGAGCTCTAACTTTCATCTTAACAGTACTGGATAAACTCTTTTGCAAGTTTCTGGTCAAAATCTATGGGACAACAATATTGGCTCATCCACACATGCCTTTTCTGCATTAAAGTGAATGTGGGAGATTTTACTCACATACTACTGTCTTTAAATTACATATACTGAAACTAACTTATGAGTAGCAGCCATTCTCCATAGTTTTCTTTTCCCCTGAAAAAAACATTTTAACCCCTGCTCTTTTTAAAAGTTTTGGGAAGCCTTGACTCTTTTTTTTAGCAGCCTAACTGCCCAATGTTAAGCATTCTCCAAGCACTTAAACTGTTTTTTTTTTCTGTAAAGTTTTTCTTTTATTAAAATTTATATATGAGGGTAGTCAAAGTTTACCATGGATTTCATAGGGAGAAGATTAAAGCTCTCCACTCCAATGGATACTAACATCTAAGTCTAAATGGCATTTGTCATTCTCTGGTTTTAAAAAAAACCTGGCATACTTCTTAAAAGTTCTATGCAAAAAGTGGAGAGGGAAAAAGAGCTTACACCAAGGAATTTGATGCTAAAGAAACCTGCATCAGGAACTGTGCTTGTAAAAAAAAATTAAAATCCAGCCAGTTTTTTTTAAAAAAAAAAATTCAGTACCTAAATTCATGGGAAATGCCCATAAGGAAATGTTACAAATGTAAAGTTCGCTTTTAGCGAAAAAATTATACCAGAAAGGGGTGTGGTTTAGATGGCTTATGCCAGAAGGTATGCTAATATTCTGGGAGGACACGAGAGTTAGAATCAACACCACTATGGAGGCTGAGGCCTTCATGGAAAAAAATAAAGTCCTCCTAGATAAACCTGATGATACTATTCGGGACATACAGGACACAGGAGGTGCCGGAGCTCTGCTGGAGGGGGGAGAAGAGGCAACATTGAGAAAACTCAGATCACAAAAATGAACTAGAAAATCTGTTTGATATAAAATGATTGAAATTGTTTGAAGATAAAGGTTTATGCTGACAAAATACTATTAAGTAGCAACAATCTAATGTGTTAATAAATAAAAGCTATGAGAATGGGGGGGGAGGGCCACTTCCTGCATAATGTAACTGTCAAAATTTGTAACTTTACCCATTACCCCTTTCCTTGATTATTTTTTTTTAAACTAATCAAATTTTGTTTTTTTAAAAAAAATGTAAAGTTTTAAAGTTTTATTCAATAACTGCTGGACCTGAATACCGCCCTCCTGTCACAAGTAGTAAAGTGGACTGGAATTTTACTCATCCACACATCCTTAAACAATAAATTGGGAGCCTCTCATCTGAGTTGCAATTTCCTGGGTTGCTATAAGAAGTTAATGGCTATCTCCCTATGCCCGGTTCCAGGGGTAAAAAGTGTGCCAAGCCCATATTTTCATGCCTGAAGGGAGGACTCCTCTCTCATTGGCCAATTTGCTTCCCAGATCATATTAGCAGGGGCACAAAACTTTTTGCTCTCCAGCTGAGGGCTGCACTTTATTTTTATTTTTACAGTTTTCTGCTTCCAGGGCTGCAAATTAGATGTCTGGCAGAATGATAATTCATGCCTGCTTTGTTTGGGGACAAAATAAGACCAAAAAAACCCCCCATTGCAATAAACTTTTGTCTTATCTGAATGCTGTGGGTATTTTTTTAAGTTTTTGTATTACTTTAATGGTTTTTTTTCCTATAGCCTCTTTTTAATTTTTTAATGCATACTACCTGGATCCATATGATCCAGCAACCTTACAAATCTAATTAATGACATTAATAAAATAATTTTCTGGAGGCCGCAAAGAAGAGGTTAGGGAGCACCTTGCACAGGACAGAAGGCAGACATTATCCTCAAAAGATATTTGTCACCTAATGCACAACAGTTAGACTTTTGCAGCAAGAATACAGGTAGTCCTCGACTTACGAGAGTTCGCTTAGTGGCCATTCAAAGTTATAGTGGCAATGAAAAAGTGGCTTGTGTTATAATTTTAGGTATTTAGAAATATAGTTGTTGTGTTTGTTTGAAACCAAGAGCAGAAACGCTTTATCTTTGGTTAAAAACTTCAGCAAGAGCTGTTTGTTAATCATTCCCTCTGTGAGATGGGCAGTTTCCAAATGTGGTAAATAAATAAATGAATTCCTATCTCTCACCCCAATGAAGAAAAATTATCAAAAGAGTAGTGAAAGAAGGAGAGAAAGAAAGAAGTGGTTCTGTTTTTCCAGCTATCACTTAAGAAAATGACTACCAATCTGAAGAGGCCCCGCAATATTTCTCAAAGTCCATGCAGTTGTATTTCCACTTTCTTTATGTTAGTTAATTAGATGCCATTGAGTTTAGATCAATGTCTGTAAATTGCATAGAATACTCATCATCTCAACCTACCTCTACTAAGGAAAACTCTTCTATAATCTCTCTGATATCCTTACATTGGCCTCTATTAGACTTCTATGATTATTCTTGTAAAATACTCTTTTGACTGTATATTTTCCCTATAATTTGCTGATCTTAAAAACGTGTCTCATATTTTTATTTTTATTTTCCTCATTTTCTTTAACATTTCCCTCCTTTTTTAACATTCTTGATGGATATCTTGTCTTGCCCTTTCTTGTTTAACATTGCAGGTCTGCATTTAATCATGGTATGTATGCGATTCTGTGACCCAATTTTTTCATCATAGGTCTTTGTTCAATTATCATGATCCTGTAGCTTGTTCTGAAGCCACCTAGCTATTTTTCTTTGAAATTTTAAGGAGACAAAAATATCTTTGGTTTTTATACTATATGTTATGTTTTCCCATAACTCCTTTTTTGCGTAGATTATGCTAATAGCATATTTTGACCACATGTGAATTCCTACTTGCATACCTACTGTCTTTAATTTTCTAGGTTCAATCCATATTGTTGCTGTAGGTAATTAATGGAACTGGTTAAATGGAACTTCTCTGTCTTCTGCTTCCTATTATGCAGTTAATTATCATAGGGTTAATTTTCTTGCAATGGTATTCATTACCTGATGTCCAAGTGCAGAGTTCTGTTTATGTTGCTTGATGTGTTGGTAATGAATGAAGAATTTTCTTCAAAAAACCCTAAATATATTTTCTGCATTATTGCATTTATCCAATCCAAATCTTCCCATATTTCAGATTCATTATTTTCTGCAACTTTCCCTTTTCCCTCTATATATAATTAGTACAACATTATTTTCTGTATTTTGGATAGAATGGAATGGAATGGAATGGAATGGAATGGAATGGAATGGAATGGAATGGAATAGAATAGAATAGAATAGAATAGAATAGAATAGAATAGAATAGAATAGAATAGAATAGAATAGAATAGAATAGAATAGAATAGTTGGAAGGGACCTTGGGGGTCTTCTAGTCCAACCCCCTGCTCAGGCAGGAAACCCTATACCATTTCAGACAAATGCTTGTCCAATTTCTTCTTTAAAACTTCCAGTTTTGGAGAATTCACAACTTCTGGAGGGAAGTTGTTCCACTGGTTAATTGTTCTGTCAGGAAATTTCTCCTAAATTCTAGGTTGCTTCTCTCCTTGATTAGTTTCCATCCATTGCTTCTTGTCCTACCCTCAGGTGCTTTGGAAAATAGCTTGCCTCCCTCTTTTTGTGACAGCCCCTGAGGTATTGGAACACTGCTATCATGTCACCCCTAGTCCTTCTTTTCATTAAACTTCTTACAGTTTGCCTGGAATTCCTCAGTATTTCTTACCATTGCATCTATGGCTGTGCATATACTTATACGATATGGATTTTCCCTGGATATCAATAATTCTGACAGATAAGATTCTCTGATTTATGGGTGATAGCCAAATAAATAGTTATTTTTTTAAAGTACTATTATTATCTCTATGCCCTGAATCTACTACATGTACACTTGTAATTTAAAACTGCTCATTTTTGTCCACTTACCTTCACTTATTCCTAAATTATCCAACTGAATATGCTTCATTTCAACTTTTTCCAGTTTCCTTGTCCCTGATTCTTATTTCTTTTGTTGTTGTTCTAATTATATGTCTCTTTGTACTCCTCTTTTAGTATTGGCACCATTAATGACCAGAATTCCTTACAACTTTGGTTTGACCAATGGCGTCAATTACCGATCCATTCATGAAAATGTGGTCTTTTACTCTTCTAAATAAATGCTAGCCAAACTGGGCTTCTCATCACCTGGAAGAAAGTTTGTCTACAAGTTTCAACCATGTCTATACAATTTTCCTAGTAATAATACAGAAATGTTTTCCATTGCCTCCCTCCAGATTTGATTTTGTAGTCCTTTTTTCCCTGGGTAAGTTATCTTCCTTTGCTCACAGAGGCCCACTTGCTCTCACTGCTTCTATGAATTACACTTAGCTTCATTCCTCCCTTGTTGATGTCATCATCAGAGGTGATAATACCCTGGAGGTCATGCTCAATTCAGCATCAGAATATTAAGATGATTCACTGATAAAAGATTGATAGTCCACTGAGAAGTTAAGTCATATTGATTTCAATGAGACTCATTCCCAAGCAAGTAAATTTGGAATTGTATCCCTATTTTCTCATGCCTGCTGAGTTTTGCCAGCCAGCTGAAACAGAATGACAGAAGAGCAATGAGACGAAAACGTTTAACAGTACCGATAAATCTCATTCACCACAGCTTGTAAAAGAACAATGCCTAAACCATCTTTTCGGGAGAATGCATCATCTTTCCACAGCAAGCTTTGTGTAGATCACAAATTGTCCTGCACATTTTCCAAAATTCACCCTAATTAAAAGCAAATAATCAAATACATTCCATTTAAAAAGTTGGCAAACTTACATGTATTATTGTGTTAGCACCTTGGCATCAAAATGATCACATCATGCTAATCTCATTGTGCAGGAGAGCTTTTGAGTGTGAGATTCGCAGAGTCTGTTTTATTCCCCTCCAGCTCTTCGCCTCCTCCTCCTTTTCTGCAACTTCTTCCTTCCTTTTTAAAGATCTCAAAGAGATAGCTGCCAAAAAGGATGCTATTCTCCGCATATTTCTTGTAAAGCTTAATTTAAAACAAACATTTCTTTTTCCTTGAACTGGTTTAATACATCTGTATAAATATGACAGAGAATCCGGAGCAGCTTTAGGCTAGTTCAAAATGGAATGCTCTTGTAGAATAAAATGAGAATTGCTTTAAAATAATGTGGGGGCCAGTGACTGGGGAAGCACTGGGCCACTTCCCTGGAATCTATCTGAAACAAACCCAATCTAATTATATGTGAGTACATATCCAGGTTGGCCATTGGACCATCATAGACAGGAAGACACTACACCAGCTAAACTTTGCTTCATTTCATTCATTTCATTTATTAGCACTTATATACCGCCCCCTCTCCCGAAAGGGACTCGGGGCGGTGTACAGTCCATATTAAAAAACACCAAATAAAATACATGTATGCATAGAAGGAGGATAAAATAGGCCAAATCTGTACAGCTAATAAATAAACAATATAAGAATTTAAAATATCATACAATTTATGCACTATCCCTCTAAAAGCCAGTAAAAAGTATATGCCAGGGGGGCAGACGTTGTAAATTATGCCAAACCAGCCAGTCGGAACAGGTGTGTCTTCAGTTTCTGTCGGAAGGAGCGGAGGTCAGTAGTGGTTCTAATGTCGGGGGGGAGGTCATTCCAGAGGGTTGGGCCCATCACAGAGAAGGCCCTACTCCTCGGTGTCGCCCGTTGGCATTGCCTCGTGGACGGCACCAGGAGAAGGCCCTCCCTGTGAGAGCGGATTGGCCGCAGGGATGTGTGCGGGAGGATGCGATCCCGCAGGTAACTAGGCCCTATGCCATGGAGCGCTTTAAAGATGGTAATCAGAACCTTGAACCGCACCCGAAAGACCACAGGTAGCCAGTGCAGCTCGCGCAGGAGAGGTGTTACGTGGGAGTACCTAGTACTCCCCATGACTACCCGCGCGGCTGCGTTCTGGACTAGCTGCAGTCTTCGGGCGCGACCCAAGGGAAGCCCCATGTAGAGAGCGTTACAGTAGTCCAGGCGAGACGTCACCAGCGCATGAGTGACTGTGCGTAGGGCATCGCGGTCCAGAAGGGGGCGCAATTGGCGCACCAGGCGAACCTGGTGGAACGCCCCCCTTGCCACGGCTGCCACATGATCATCCATTGACAGCCGGGCATCTAGGAGGACGCCCAAATTGCGCGCCCGTTCCACAGGGGGCAATTGCTCGCCCCCTATGGCCAGTGATGGAATTAACTGGCTGAACCGAGGTGCCGGTAGCCACAGCCACTCAGTCTTGGAGGGGTTGAGTTTGAGTCTGTTGTCCCCCATCCAGACCCCGACGGCTTCCAAACACCGGGACATCACTTCGACAGCCTCGTTGGGGTGGCTTGGGGTTGAAATGTACAGCTGCGTATCATCAGCGTACAGATGGTACTCAACCCCAAAGCCACGGATGATCTCACCCAGCGGCTTCACATATGCGTTGAACAAAAGGGGCGAGAGGACCGACCCCTGCGGCACCCCACAAGAGAGTGGCCTCGGGGTCGACCTCTGCCCCCCAGTCAACACATATTGCATCCGGCCGGAGAGGTAGGAGCCGAACCACCGTAAAACGGTGCCTCCGACTCCCATCCCCTCCAGCCGGCGCAATAGGATACCATGGTCGATGGTATCAAAAGCCGCTGAGAGATCTAATAGGACCAGGATAGAGGAACAACCTCTATCTCTGGCCCTCCAGAGATCATCCACCAACGCGACCAAGGCTGTCTCGGTGCTGTGCCCGGGTCGGAAGCCGGACTGGCGTGGGTCTAGATAAACGGATTCGTCGAGGTGCCGTGGAAATTGCTGCGCCACCACATTCTCAACAACCTTCGCTAAAAAGGGAAGGTTGGAGACTGGACGATAATTAGCTAGCTCCATTGGGTCAAGTGAAGGCCTCTTGAGCAGGGGCTTCACCACCGCCTCTTTCAAGGCAGCCGGTAAGAAGCCCTCACCCAGCGAGGCGTTCACCAGGCCCAGAAGCCAGCTTCGCGTCACCTCCCAGGATGCCAGTACCAACCAGGAGGGGCACGGGTCCATTGAACATGTGGTGGGTCGTAGCCGTCCCCGTAACCCGTCTAAATCCTCGGGGGCAACAGAGTCAAACTCCTCCCAGAGTGGACTCACAAGACTCACTGATGTCGGCTCGTCCGGACCACTGGGGGGGGCCCATCCGCTCCGGATCTGAGCGACTTTGTCTTGCAGATATTCTCCAAACTCCTCTGCTCTTCCCTGCAAGGGCGCCTCCCGCGTCTCCTGCAACAGGAGAGAGCGGGTCACCCTAAACAGGGCGGCAGGGCGGTTATCCGCAGATGCAATGAGAGCGGCACAATGCCTACGTTTGGCCGCTTTCAATGCCACAAGGTAAGTCCGTAAAAAGGCTCTTACCTGTGTTCGGTCAGATTCGGAGCGTGAGGACCTCCACCTGCTCTCTAGACATCTCCTATGGCGCTTCATCACCCTGAGCTCCTCGGTATACCAAGGGGCCCGGGTGGCTCGCTGCCGCAGGAGAGGTCGCAGAGGCGCGACCCGGTCTAAGGCCCCCGCCGTCGCCCTATTCCAGGCGTCGACTAGGTCCTCCGACCGAGCGCGGGTTAGGGCTACAGGTAACGGCCCAAGCTCCGCCTGGAACCTATCCGGTTCCATCAAGTGCTTGGGGCGGTACCAGCTTGAACATACTTCAGCAACAGCCTTTTCTTTATGAGCCTTTTAATGTTCCCCCATCCCTTAACTGTTCCTTCAATGCTGACAACATTTGTCTTCATTCTTTTTGCTTGGCTTGTTTTTGGATGCTGATTATCCTTTGTTCTTGATTTCTTTTTCAGTCTGAGTTACTGACTTCCTCCCATAGCTTATCAAAACCTCCTGCCCATGGCATCTTCCATATAGTAACCAAGTGGCTCAGTAAACTCCAAAATCCAGCCTACATTTATTCTGTTACTGGATCTCATTTGAAGTGATTAGATCAACTGCATCCAAGAACAAATAGGGAAAAAAATATTTAGCATTCTATTTTCAGACATTAGGATCCCTTGGGGCTGCATGAAGTTGCACATCGAACTGGAAACTTTTTCTTTCTCTTTGTCTTCAGCAACTAAAACACAATGCTCTAGGACTGGGATGGCGAACCTATGGCACATCTGCCACAAGTGGCACACCGAGCCCTCTCTGTGGGCATGCAAGCCATCACCCCAACTCAGCTCCACCCCACGCACTTCCCACCAGCCAGCTGGGTTTTGGGTCTCTGCCATGCATGCACAGGGTGCAGGTGCATGCAGGAGATGCACAAGCTTGTGCAGGGGTGGGGGGGACACATGCAGGGACATGCAGGGGTGAGGCACATGTGGGAGGTCATGCACGCATGCCTGGGTAGATTGGAGAGCATGGGGGTCATGCGTGCATGCATGGGGCGGGCAGGGGCACATACATTGCATTATGGGTGTACGCGCACCCGTTTTTGGCATGCAACAATAAAAAGGTTAGCCATCACTGCTCTAGGATATTCTTTAGCTATTGTTGATTATATAGGCTTTCCCCAATACATTTATCAATTATTTTCTGAAAATTAACAGTCTTCACTGCGTGTATTGGTGCTGAATTCCACAAGTATGGGATGAAGGAACCTATGGTCCTTCAGATACCAGTAGACATCCAACTCCAACCAGTATGGTCACTAATCATAAATGGTTAGCATTCTGGTGCAGAGCTAGTCCTCTGAGCTAGTCCTTCCACCTCTGACCCAGGCAAACTATAGACAAACAAACTAATAAATAAATGGTCTTTGTTGTATAAAAAGTTGTGTGTTTCATTTTGTTACCAGTCAATTTCTTTGGAGATTATAAATTCTGGTTCGAAGACAAATGGAGAAAATATCTTCATGTTTCCATAATAATGGTAGCTTTTTCTTTAATTCTGTGAACATCCTGGGAGGGCTTGGTCAGGGAATATATGTGAAATTCAAGGACATTTTCTAAACAACCTTTGTTTTTAAATCCCCAGAATGTTGTTTACAAATTTAGGAAAGTTTCTGATCCTTTGACTTCACTACAGAAAAAGTTAACTTTTGTTATAAAATAATGAAGAAATAAGTAACAACTAGAGTTTATGTGACAGGGAGGGGAAATCACACTTTGGCAGATGTCTTAGCTGTGTTGGACTATTTACAAGAACACAACACGGATCTGCAAATTGGGAAATTTCATCTAAAGCTTCCAGAAGCAAACTGTAGCATTATTTTGGGCCAGGGAGTGAGTAGGAATTCCACATAGACCATGCTGGGAGAATGGATTGATAAAAGCGCTTAGATCTGATGCAGCCAAACAATGGGACTTTTACCCTTTTCTAAGCAAATGAAGTGCAGAGTTTAGAAGGATTTAAAAACTGTGCAGTTGCTAAAAGGTGCAAGCAGACTTCTGTGAATTAAAACAGGCTGGTGCAAATTCTTGTAGCCTTGCTGACAAGCCTTCTCCAGAGATTTGTGTGTGTGAAATCTATATCTCAGGAATGAAATCCTCATTTAGCAGCAAGAGCATCATGTATGGAAGCCTTTCCAGCACTGTTTTCCACTTGCCATATGGCTAGCTTCACAGGCATTTATAGCAACCGGTAAGCAAGCAGCAACACTTTGAATGCATGTGAGAAAGAGCTGCAATGGAAGCCTCAGACAACCGACTGACCCTTCAAATAGCTTTGATTTGGTAAGCTGGCAAAAACACAGCTATTGTCTACACTGCAGCATAGCTTATTATTATTAGGGTTCGTTACACTCAGCCAGATGTTTAGACCAAATTTTTATCTACGTATCAAGACCTGCAGATGTTGTTATGTGAGGGTGTTAAAGGTATTATCACAGGAGGTAAGCTCTTCCTGATAAAACTTTTTATGAATAAAACAATTATTATTATCATTATAGAATTGGTTACTAATGAGCTTATGTCAATGGATATGTGCAACACTTTTTTCTCCCGTCTTGGTCATCCATCAGGCTACATAAGTCAGAATATGCGTTCAGAATTCTATCATTCTGTAATGAGATTCTGGTTATAGCAAAGCTCTGTTACTTCAGAACTCAGATTTTTTACTTTTAAATTGTAATTACACTCACGTAGGCATATATGATTTTGATTATACTTATAACAATAAGTGTCTGTTTTTAGACATGGTTTATTGAATAAACCATGACCGCATGAGTTGTTTCATATTATGCCAACATGCAGCATAGTTCACAAACCACAATGGCTCAGTTCACATGACAAACCCAACTAAAACCAAGTAAATTCTGGCTCGTTGCAATGTGTGAATGCAGTCTATTAGAAAAGAAGATTTTAGAATTTGTTTTAGGGGAATCTGTTCCACTGAGTTGTGTCCCATAATAACACGCTCCCCCTTTGTTTGCCCACATCCCTAGGGAACTGTCCAAGTTCTATTGAAGCTCTTTCAAATTTTCTCATTTTTCTTTCTTGGAGCTATTTTGTTTCCAGGTGTCTTGTTCTTCTGTATTGCCCTCCAGGAACAGCAGAGCTATAGATGTTGAGAATATTTTCTCTCCCTGCCCTTTCCCACAAGGTCCATCTCAATGCTTTCTTCTGATTTGTCCATCGTTCTCCAAACTAACATGAAAGCTAATATCTCTTTCCATTCCATGTTGCTTAGCTCTAAACATGGGAACCATGTTACCGAGGAAGAAACACATGGAAATGAGCATGACTTGTTTTTTAATAGGCCAGGACACAGTTATGTTGTCAGTTTCCTAGTTAACTGAGAGGACCCACTATCAATTCAATAAACAATATCTCATCTAGGTTAAAAATTCATAAAGTCCACCCTTGCTTTGAGTGGCAAACAAAAAAAAATAGCTATCAGGACAAAGTGGGTGGGGTCAGCAGAATAAAAAAAATTGATTGAAATAATTGTATATTTCATTACAGTAAATGACATTAGTGCACTTAGCATGACTCCCAGTGTTCCAAATCTTTCCTTTTCTCGCACTGAACATTAAGATTAATTCTATATGTATAAGTTAATATACATACAGCACATTGCCTCTGCTAATATAGGCACCCCAAGGAATGGAAAATCTTCTCAGGCTTATCTGTGTTCCTAGAGTGCCTCAATACTAGTACCAAAAATCAACAATGTTTCAGGGTTTGATTAGATCATCATCAAGGTCCCTTCTGAGTCTTTTATTCTGTTATTCTGAGGGGTGGGAGACAGAAATGGAAGGATGTAGAATGCAGTTTGGACTAAATATGTTGCAAGCTGCTGTCTGAGTCCAGCATGTTTTTCTTAAGTTACTTTAGGTCACGCCAGCATGTGAACAGGAAAGAGTAGCTTAAAGGTCTAAAGGACATTCCACTAGAGAAGTTTCCTTCTTTCACCTGAGCCTATATTTGTATCTCATGAATGGAGATCTCTGTGATAAAAGCTCTGGGGGAGCTTGATGGTCTCCCACCTAAATGTTAACCAGCTCTGGCCCTATTTTACTTTCTACTCTGGACAAGCCATAGATCCAGTTAAACTGTCTTAAGACAAATGGTAATGTGCCCTTAATTCCAAAAATGTAGTATGAGAATTGTTTTGTTGAATTGTTCCTGCTAAAGATGCCCTTTTTTTCTGACTGCCATGTGAATGGACTTTTAAAATAAAGAATCTAGTACTTGACCTATTTTTTCCTTCTCTTCCCTCATTATTTTTGCTAATTAATGATACTGACAATATTTGCATGGAAGCTTTCTTCCCCCTGTCCTCAGAACCTTCCCACCACCCTCTTCACTTGATTTTTTTTTATGGGTACAGTCATAATCCTATGTTTATTTCAGCACGTCCTCTTGGCAAAGAAATTATTGTAATATCACAGACTCAGTTCTAGGAGTTTGCAGGCACAGCAGGAGAAACAGAAAGCCAGCACCAATTGCTAGAGTTTCGTAGCTTTTAACAGTGGTGTTGATGTTCTCTCCTACATGAATGTCATACAAGCTAAAGAGCTTTATTTAAAATTGGATTTTATTCAGGCATGCAATACATTTACTCAATGCTGCTTGCCAATGTCTCTAAGGCTGACTTTGGAAATACCAGCTTGAAGGCCTGATCTGTCTGTATAGGGCAGAATATATTACTAGAATATGGAAGTGGCCGGATGGATGAAGCTGTTCTGTATCACTTTCTTACAAGGTACTTCTTGTCATTTATTTATTTATTTATTTATTTATTTATTTATTTATTTGCCACCCATCTTTCCACAGGATAGCTCTGTGTTGCTTACAATCATAATGTCAGCATTCCAAATATCATCCAGAATTAAATCAGAGTTCAAGGCAGAGCTTTCCTCAAAGTTCCAATTTATTAAGAGAGACATGTTGGTACATCTGTGAGAAACACGAATCTGAAAGCTTCCTGGGTTTTCCACCCAGTTGAAAGTTCAAGACCTTTCCCCCACACCCACAAGTTCATCACATGGTCCAATCTTCCACTGCCATGCTGGCAATTCCACCCATCCACTTCCGGTCAGGTGCAGAGGTACAAAGACAAAGGATGACCTTTGGATTCTAGAAAGGAATGTTTTGTTTTGACAACAACATTCTATTCCTTACTATTCCTCTTCCCAATTCCCCACTAATGAAACAGTATAGTAAGAGAGTGTGTGGCAGGCCAAAGAGCTTAAAAGGAATATGACTGGAGGCCTGATAAATATATATGTATACTTAAAGCAAAATAAATTA
The DNA here is from genome assembly GCF_964273705.1 of Natrix helvetica. Taxonomy (NCBI): domain Eukaryota; kingdom Metazoa; phylum Chordata; class Lepidosauria; order Squamata; family Natricidae; genus Natrix; species Natrix helvetica. The sequence continues at coordinate 244,972,661 of NC_138552.1, forward strand.
ATAACAACAATGCTAGGATCCAATTACAGATGGGGAAGGTGGGGATTGGGGGGGGAGGTGGGATCTGTTGTTAACCAATGAACCACTGTGATGTTCTTCCATTGGGTCCCTAAGTTGCCTGTTAAAGCCATTTCTTTAGGCTTTCACGAAAGGTCAGGCGAATTGGGGCCAACATCACTGGGGAGCAAAATCTTCCAGGCACAATGACGGAGAAGGCTCTTCTTCTGGACCCCACTAACCAAAGTACTTGGAATGACAGGGTGCACAGCATGCCTCCTCTGCCAGCACGGGTGGGGCAGGCCAATCCCAGTGGGATGAGACAGTCCCTCAAGTAGCCTGAATCCATGTCATGAAGAGGTTTAAAGGTGATTACTGCAGACTGGCAGCTCACAGAGCAGTGGTATAACATGAGCCATTCTTTGGGCCTCAAGAACTGCCCAAGCCATTGCACTCTGCACCAGCTTCTGAATGCTTTTCAAGGGTAGACCTATGTAGAGTGCATTACAAAAGTCCAACCACGAAATGACTAGTGCCTGAATGACTGAGCACAGGGACTTGCCCATAAAATTCTCAAGCAGTCAAAAATTAGTTATCAACTCAGCTAAATCTTTCTCAGAGAAAAAGAAAACAGTGGCCTAACTTGACAGCTTCCCCACTTCCAATTGTTTACCTATAAAACAAATATTAGGAAATTCACCTCACATCCTGAATATTTATTTGTATCTCCAAGTCCACTAAATAATGGTCTATTTGTTTCTTCTGAAGAGTCATGTTGATGCTTCTTTCTTTTTAAGCTTGAAGCAACCTTGTCAGATGGGCAAGAAAATAGTGATTGGTTCAGGTTGATCCAGTGCAATTATAGCCTATTAGAGATTTGAATTTATGCTTTCCCATTTCTTACCCTGCAATTAGAACCCCACAGACATGCATGTGTATGTATGAGAAGCATAAGTCTTGGAATAATGATGGCTAAAGCTGATAGTTTTGCTTTGTCCCAGTTTTTTAACTTTTTTTACTATCTTACTAAAGTTGTTACTATCTTCTTCATGAAGAAACTTTCCAGTTTGAATAATGTTTAAATTTATCAAAAGGGAATTTATCTTCACCCATCTCCATCAACCAGGCTTATATAGTTCTTTATAGTATGGAAAAAGCCACAATAGACCTCCCAGCCTTATAGCTAGTAAATATAAGGGGGACTCATCAAAAATTCTTAAAATTAATTTAGAAATGCTCAGAGAATCATATGCAAATTAGCCTTAGTTTCCTTTCAGTCATTTGATTTTAAAAGGGGTGAAATCACCTTCGCTACCAGTTCACAAATTTGAGCGCCCGTGCGACCTCTGCACATTTACAGGACCTTCTGCACATGCGCAGAGCGTCAAAAGTGAGATGTGATGATGTCTGGGCAGGTGGGTGGAGCCTCCCGCTGCCACCGCTACCGGTTTGCCAGAATCATTCAGGGTACTCATTCCCTCATTGCTGTTTTTGTTCCTTGAGTTTCTGAAGATATTTGAAAGCCATTTAACTGACCTGAAAGAAGAAAAAGAAGCAAATATCACTGCTTCAAACTCGTACAGCTGTTATCACTATATAAACCTTCTCCCTTCCCCTGCTTTATTCTAAAAGAAAAGAAAATCATATGGCATTTTGAGGTCTTCTCAGCTGAAAGGAAATTGACAAAACTCCCTTTTGTCCAGACCATTGAAGTAGAGCTACAAAGCCCTCAAGCTACCATTCCCTTATAAGACCTGAAAGTGAGTTACAAGAAAGAGAAATGAGGACAAATTTCAATGGGAAAATAGAACTACAGCATCTCAAAAATAAAATTAAACCAACACTAGTTTCAAGTAAACCACAGCTGAGCTGGAAATAAGTCATCTCTGCTTTCCAGTAAATGTTGATATTTAAGAACACAGAAACTGAAAGCTTCTTTTAAAATCTGCAGGCCTTTGACTTCCATAATCAAGCATAATATATTGGAAGAAATTGTGAGTTTTCTTAAGCTGGTTTCCTAATGACAATGTTTCAACTATTCTATGATCATTTCATATTACGTAAGGTATATTGTGAGACTTTTCTAGAGGAGAAGGAGTTTTGCATTTTCCTTTTTGACAGGGACATCTTAGATTATGTATTTGTACCAAATTCCAACTTTTCTGATTATTTAGATGGGTTTGTGTTGCAAAACACTTTGCTGTCCTTCTGAGAAGCAAATTTATTAAAATGATTACCTTCAATGGCCTTTTTTGAGTAAACATGTTTCTAAGTTGAACATATTACTAAATTTTAGTTTTCTCAGTGTTATGGAGATAGTGGATAAACACGATCTCTTGGTCCAGGTTCCTAGATGCTTCTTTGTCCACTTTTCATAATACTTTAGGGTTCTTGAGCTACCCTAACAATTTTGAAAACCTGTAACAGAGCAAGCAAAACAAACCATGGACAATTTCTGTAATCAGTCAAGAATGGATTCATTTAGAAAAGCAAAGAGGGAGAGAGGCAAGAAGTGTCTTCAGTAATTTCAGTCAACATACCCAACGGCCCCAAATATGCTTGAAAAATCACATCTCATGTCAGATCTTGCTGGGGTGGATTATCCCTGAAGACTTGAATTTGCCTCCAAAACTAACATTAGCAGCTGCATGCTTTAGGTTAACCCTTCACCTTCCTCACAGCTGCTTTCATTTGGCCCTGAGTCAAATCTTTTTAAAGGAGGGTTGATTAATTTCAGAACAGAAGACAAGAGAGCTGGGGGATAGATAATATACCCTGCAAAACATCCACACAGAAGCTTGTCCTTCCATAGGACACTCATTGGAATATCCCAAGGCATGCTGCATAGTTTTATTCCAAATTGACAATATTATAGGCAGTACTACATGTACATGAGCCAGAGTGGTATAGTGGTTAGAATGTAGCACTGCAGAGCTAACTCACTGCTCACTCCAGGAGTTTGATTCTGAGCGGCTCAAGATTGACTCAACCTTCCATCCTTCTGAGGTCAGTAAAATGAGAACCCAGATTATTGAGGGCAATATGTTGACTGTAAGCCACTTAGAGAGGGCTGTAAAGCACTGTGAAGCAGTATATAAGTCTAAGTGCTATTACTATTGATAATGAAAAGCAAGGTATGACCTATCCAAGGCTATGGGCTTGTCAGCCTGATTAGTTTAGCTGGGAGGAGATGAGGGGAAAGAAGTCCTCAGAATCAGCAAGACTGAAGATATGCATGATTTCCTGAATTGTGCCAATAATGTTGGAATATTTTAAGACTGTTGCAAAAATACGCATGCAGTATATACCACATACATATACACAATTCCATTATTATATATACATGGGTACATTAAATTATTTGTGAATCTATATCTTTTATAGACAACTATAGACCAGGGTTGAATTAGGCTCTTGTTCCTTTTTTGACCATGAGTGTTAAAAATTCACGTACAAAAGGTTTTGGCTCGCCACAAACCAAATAGTGTAGCTCAACATTCTTTTTTTTTTTTTTCAAAAAATTTTATTGGTTTTTTTAAAACATTTACTAGGAAAAGGGTATATGGAATAATATACAAATTTTGGCAGTTGCAAGTATGGCAGACGCCCCCTCCCTCCAAACTCATAGTATACATCTAGATATAAAACATTAATACATAATCATGTAAAATCAGCATATAGGAATAAAAATTTTCAGTCAACTTATATATTATAACATATTTTCTAAATATAATTTCACTATTACTTTCGGTATGTTTATAGCAATGTGGTTTTCTTATTCATTTTTGTGATCTGAGCTTTCTTGGTATTGCCCCTTCCCCCCCCCCCCTGCTGGCAGAGCTCCGGCCCCTCCCGTGTCCTGTATAACCGTTGTAGAATCTTCTGTTTTTTCTAGGTTTGCTTTATTTTTTTCCATAAAGGCCTGAGCCTCTATGGGTGTATTAATTCTAATTCTTGTCTCCTCCCAGAATATCAACATCCCTTCAGGCATCAACCATCTAAACCACACCCCTTTCTGGTATAATTTATTCACCAATTGCGAATAGCTTTTCCTTTTCTCCCTAATTTTTTTGGGGATCTGCTTCAAGATGGTTATCTCCCTATCGTGGTATGTCAATGTTTGCCCCCTTTGTACACCCAGAATTGCGTCTCTTGTGCTTTTCCTAAGGAATTTGATATGAACCTCCCTGGGTAGATTGTGTGTCCTAGCATATGCTGAATTCACTCTATAGGCCAAGTCTATCTCCCACTCCATCTGTTGTTTGTCTTTGTGTATGTATTCAGCTAAGATGTTGGTCATAATGTCCCTTATATTTTCCCCATCTGTTTCTATAACATTTTGAAATCTAAGATAAAAGGACATTCTTATTGTAACATCATCAATTTGCAAAGGTAATTATCAACCATCTATTGATAATTTTAAACTTTACCTTAAATAATTTGCCAGGGGAGGAAAAAGCTTGGGACAGCAACACAGCAGGCATAATCCATTGGTGCACAAAACTCCCTGGTGGGCAAAAAGTTTTGAATGGGGAAAAATTATAGCTGGTCTCAGTTCCTTCAGTCATAGGCCGACAAAGGATTTAAATGGTTGTTTGTGAGATCTGCTCAGTTGTGAAGGAGGCGTCTATGATCGATTGGTTTCAAGTCATGGTGACCTTTTTTTTTTTTTTTTTTGCTTTTTGCTGTAATCCCAGATACCACTGTGGAATTGTAACAGGTGAAAGCAAGTTCATACTTCTGGTTGTCTTTATTGGCAGTGGCTACTGATAGCACAAGCTTATTTTGCGCCTGCTGTGAAAAAAAATAGGGTCAATATGGTAATCCATCCTTTTTTTGTGTATGTACCTATGATCCCTTAATAGGCTGGCACAAAGCTAAATAACCTTTTCCACTCTGTTACATTGTGTGTGTGTGTGTGTGTGTGTGTGTGTGTGTTGTATTTGTACTGATAAATAAATAAAGGGAGACTAGTATAGATCTATTTCGAGCTAATTAGCTCTCATCAGCTAGCCATACCCTTACTGGGATTTGAACCTGGGCTGTATTATATCTTAGGTAGGAGTCTTAGCCACTAAGCCACAGGCTCTCCTCCTTATCAGTTGACATATATATATTTGTTTTCGTAGATTTTCACAGGTGTAGGTATGCTGGTTTTGTTGTATTCAGGTCTTTTCCCGTGTAAGATTGAGATTGTCTTTGCAACGTTTCGGCAGGATCTCACCTGCCATCTTCAAGCTTGGGCTCAAAATGGGAACGGAGCTTCCGTCTTTCTGTAAATCCCCTCCCACCAAGATTTACAGAATACAACATATGTATATAACTATAAATATAAATATAACACAAATATAAAAAGACAACATTAAAAATAAAAATATGGTTTTCTGCCTGCATGGTCTTCTGTGATAAGCCGAAGGACAGAAAGAGGGAGTAGTGACCTTCCTCCCATATACACACACACACACACACACACACACACACACTACCCAAATGTTTCATTTTTTTCTAAATACTCCATAAATATACTAACTTGGTCTGATTTCTTGGAATAATATTTGGAAAGAAATGCAAATCCGAACATACAACACTTTAATATAGTCAAAAAACTGAGAAACAATAAATCCAAATATAGTGTATCAGCAAATCAGATGTGGAAAGTATTTCTGTTTATGCATTAGATGCATAAGAGCTATCTTCTTAATTACATATACTCTTTACCCGCAGACAGTCATAGCATACAACTCCCTTTCTTCTCAGTCACCCACCGTGTACTAAAATTAAATAAGAAAATCATAAAATCATACTGCTCTTTGAGAAATACATAAGCCTAAATCCACCACAGGACAAGTGGTGTAATTTTTACACAACTCTCTTTCCACCATTGCTTGGTAGGTTCCACATTCTCAGCCTTCTGAAGCAGATTTTGAAATAAAGAGGATAATCTTTCAGCAGGACATGTTAATTCAATGGCACCCACAGAAGCAAAAGCCTTGACTTCCTCCACACATATTTGAAGCACATATGTTCCTTTTTAAATTGTTGAAATGCAGTTAAGTATACAGTGCATCAAGGACTAATAGAAGGAGTAATAGATGGAATTACATGAAACTACAAAAAGCCAGCTAATTGGACAAGAAAATCCGGCTACAGCTTCAGAAATCTTGACCTCCAAGTTGCCAGTACAACTCATAGGCATAAACCTACACAGCAGGATTGTGGCACTCCATACCACCCTTGATAATAACTGGAAGGGCTATATTTCCCCAAATTTCTGGTAGGAAAAAAAAACCAGATTAAACACTGTAGGAAGACTGTAGAATTCACTTATTTTAAACTAAGGTTTTGATGCTGAATTGGACAGAACCAAGGGGGAAAAATAGATATACTGTATTATACTTCTTTGGTATCATGGAGCCACAGAAATAACTTTTTGTAACAATAATAATTGTTACCATTACAAGGAAGGATCTTCTTGATTTGGGAACATTTGTGATGAATATTGTGTACCTGGGAGGAACTTAATCTGTTAGGATAGTCTCAAAATCAGAACACAGAAACCTGGGAAATTTCTGGAGGCCTATTTAAAATGCCTAATATAGGAGCAGGCAGAGGACTGAGATTACAAATAACAGAAATGAAGCTATCAGACTGCTTATGGACACTGGGCAAATTTTTAGCCCTGTGGAAATTACTTTGGCCTTAGAAGGTCCCACAAAGATGTTGAGGAATGGTAACTAATCAAGGGCAGAGCCAGAACAAAGGAAATTTAACAGAGATTTGGATGATGTCAAAAGACCTCATTCATCCAAATAAGCATAAACAATAAAAACTGGCAAAAAGCAAGGCAGGCCCATTTTGCCCCAGATTGAAAGCAACCTGAGTGCAGGATATCCCATGTATATAATATGGCTGAATGCTGTATATATGAGAATATAGGTGATTCTGCAACTGTCTGTCACGCTTAAATGTTGAAAGACAATGCAATGATACCCATCAACATTTTTTTATATCGCCTGATGATTCTGACAAATTATGGGAAACGTCTTTCTAAATCAGTGGCTGTGCAGTTTCGTCCCTTGTAGACCCTGGCAGCAAAATCTGACATTGCCTAGTGTACTTTATAGCCACTACCAACTACATGCTGGTTTGCTCTTGAAGACCATTGAAATCACACTTTACAGGGACATCCCTTTCGCCTTCAAAAACAGATTTCCAAAGAATGTACTGTCCTCATCCAGCCTCCCAATTTGTGCTTATTTTCATTATTCCAAGATAGATAGCAGATATGCAGCAACGGATTAAGGCTCACTGGTACCCTAAGCACTGACAAATCTTGGTGCCCCCACCTCCTTTGTACATACTGTACAAATATTCATTGGGTTTTTTCTTTTTCAACTTTGGGATTCCCTCTTGGGCCTGGTGTCCTAAGCATGCTCTTAGTCTGCTTAATGGTTAATACACCACTGCATGTATGGAACAGACATACTAAAAAACTGAAAATCCTAGGAATCTATATCTTTTTGACTATATTTTTATACTAGGCTGTTGTGCTATTTTCCCATCATCATCTCCTTTTCAGTATACTTTAAATACAAGGACTTTGTAAAAGGCATTAGGAAAGGATTTTTAAACGCTGTATATATTCAGTTTTTCACCATAAAGTTGGTGCAACTCAGAAGTCAAGTAGCATTTTCATTTCCCCAACTTTTGAAGCTCAAATGTCTTAGGAACCTTCTTCAGATAAACATTTTAGAAGTGTGGCACCAAAGCACTAGGTATTTCCAGGCAGACAGGAATGCTTTTTAAAAGTCAAATTAGACTTCTGTATCCCTAGAATATATTTATTAAGCCAAGCTTTCTTCAACAGACTCTTGCAAAGGATAGTGTGAAATTTTGTCCATCTCTCTTCTTCCTTTCTTCCCCCTCTCCCCAAAAGTGCTTGTTACCATATCACTCCAGGCACTATATGCTCTTCATATGGATAGGGTGAAACAACATTTTTTTACTTTTAAAAACTTCAAGATAAAAAATATATCGTGAAATCCTACCCTCTTTTTCCCCTTCTAGGTTTAAATGGAATTAGATAAATGTTTCTATTCTTGCTTAGATAATGCACCAGGCCAAAGAAGACAAAGCAAAAAAAAATGGACCTTTTTAACTCAGTGTCTCATGAGCTGTCCTATTCATCATTTGCAAGTCTTTTTCCTTACAAATCTACTTGAAAACATCCTTTCAATCAATACATTTGCAAGAAAAACATTAAGTGGTTTTCCTCAAAGATGTTTATTAATGTGCACATTTTTGTACTTTTAATCTTACACAATGGTACTGCAAAATTTAGAAAATGAAAATATTTAAATGTAATTGTGTTATTTAATTATGTGCATTAGATATCCTTGTATTATTTGGATACATTTACACTAATATGAGCTCCCTTCTTATGCTGTTGAGAGATTGCCTTGAAAAATATATACAATTTCCAATTCAATAGGGGAGGGGAACTATTTGTTACATGATTAAAGCATCTGCGAACATTTAATCTGCACTCAAGGTCCCATGAATCACACATTTTTATTGAACAAAGATCTTAAAGTCCAAAATCAATGGAGGAAATACCATTAAGGCAGTGACGTGCGGTGAGGTTTATGGCTGGTGAGGCTGGTGACGTCATCAGGAAGGCGGGGAATGGGACCACATGTGCTGGAGGCTGAGGCTGCCTCAGCTTGAAGCACACATGATCCCATTCCCCGCCTTCCTGAGCGTGCTCCGCCGGGAATCTACTTACCAAGAAGCAAAGGTGTCTATGGAATGTTCCAAGTACATCGGATGGTTGAAGAAGAAGAAAGAGCATTGGAAGAGTATCTGAGGACCAGTGAAGAAGATGCACTGAAGTTAGTGTACCAGGAATACTTACTGAGTACTGCAGAGACCAAACTGGCCCACGTGAAAAATTAAATGAAGAATCACACAGCAAGCAAAGTATTACATGGCCAGAACATTAGAAAAAAATAGCAGATAACAACAAGATCTGGCAACATCTAAGAGCAGGAATGCATACAATGCCAGAATTGAGAAGCCAGCAACAGACAGCAAGTGACATCTCTGCAAAGAAGCTGGAGAAACAGTGCACCACCTGGTTAGCTCCTGCAAGAAGGTCACACAGACTGATTACAAACAAAGGCATGACAAAGCAGCAACAATGGTGCATTAGAATATAGGTAGTCCGTGACTTACAAGAGTTCGAACATATCAACGTCAAAGTGACTTGTAAGGGCATTTTTCACCCTTACAATGGGCAGCATCCCCATGGTCGTGTAATTAAAATTCCGACTGTTGACAACTGTCCCACATTTATGACAGTTGTTGTGTCCTAGGATCCCCTTTTGCAATCTTCTGACAAGCAAAGTCAATGGGGAAGCCAGATTCACTTAACAACCATGTTACTAATTTAACAACTGCAATGATTCATTAAACAACTGTGACAAGGAAGGTCGTAAAATAGGGCAAAACTCACTTTAAAAATGTCTCACTTAGCAACATAAAGGTTGTGCTCAATTGTGGTCATAAGTCGAGGACTACCTGTATCTGCAAGAAATATGATTTGCTTGCAAGCAAGAATTGTTGAGATTACAAAAAGACAAATAGAAAATAAAAGCAAAAATAAATCTATAGATAGTGGATTTTTTAATAATAATAATAATAATAATAATAATAATAATAATAATAATAATAATAATAATAATAATAATAATAATAATAAATATTTATTTCTTAGCCGCACCCTCTCCCGAAGGACTCGGGGCGGCGTACAATGAAACATATGAAATAAATATGTGGATAAAACAAACATATAACAGAGACATATACCGAGACATACACAAGGAGGAGGTCGGCTGATAAATAAAACAATTAAAATACAGTATTTAAAAACCCCTAGATAATTAAATATAATTAAAATACCCAGTAAAAACCCGTCAGGAGCGATATGGTTAGATCAAAGTTGAGCCAGGCCAGCTGCTTGGAATAGGTGGGTCTTAAGCTTAATACGAAAGGAGCGGAGGTCAGAGGTATTCCTAATATCCGGAGGGAGGTCATTCCACAGGGCTGGGCCCGCCACAGAGAAGGCTCTACTCCTAGGCGCCGCCCCCCGACACTGTCTAGTGGACGGCACCTGGAGGAGGCCCTCTCTGTGCGAGCGGATTCTTCGTAGGGATGTATGGGGCAGAATACGATCCCGTAAGTAACTAGGTCCTGAGCCATGGAGCGCTTTAAAGATTATTATCAAAACCTTGAAACGCACCCGATAGACCACAGGAAGCCAGTGCAGCTCGCGCAGGAATGGTGTCACATGGGAGTACCTAGTACTCCCCATAATTACCCGCGCGGCTGCGTTCTGGACCAACTGTAGCCTCCGGGTGCATTTCAAGGGAAGCCCCATGTAGAGAGCGTTACAGTAGTCCAAGCGAGATGTCACCAGCGCATGAGTGACTGTGCGTAAGGCGTCCCGGTCCAGTAGGGGGCGCAATTGACGCACCAGGCGAACCTGGTGGAACGCCCCCCTTGCCACGGCTGTCACATGGTCATCCATGGACAGCCGGGCATCCAGGAGGACGCCCAAATTGCGCGCCCGCTCCACGGGGGCAAGTTGAATGCCCCCAATGGCCAATGATGGAATTAATTGGCTGAACCGGGGAGCTGGTACCCACAGCCACTCCGTCTTGGAGGGCTTGAGCTTGAGTCGGTTGTCATCCATCCAGATCCGTACGGCTTCCACACACCGGGACATCACTTCGATGGCCTCGTTGGGGTGGTTCGGGGTGGAAAAGTACAGCTGAGTATCATCAGCGTACAGATGGTATCCCACCCCGAAACCACGGATGATCTCACCCAGCGGCTTCATATATGTGTTGAAGAGGAGTGGCGAGAGGACCGACCCCTGTGGCACCCCACAAGTAAGGGGGTGTAGGGTCGACCTCTCTTCTCCTGCCAACACACGCTGCGTCCGGTCAGAAAGGTAGGAGCCGAACCACCGCAAAACGGTGCCCCGGACCCCCAACCCCTCCAGCCGGCGCAGCAGGATACCATGGTCGATGGTATCAAAAGCCGCCGAGAGGTCTAATAGGACCAGGATAGAGGAACAACCTCTGTCTCTGGCCCTCCAGAGATCATCAACCAACGCGACCAAGGCCGTCTCCGTGCTGTGACCGGGGCGGAAGCCGGACTGGCGCGGGTCTAGATAATCATTTTCCTCCAGATGTCGTGGAAACTGGTAGGCCACCACACTCTCTACAACCTTCGCCAAAAAGGGAAGGTTGGAGACAGGACGATAATTAGCCAGCTCCAAAGGGTCCAGGGAAGGCTTCTTGAGCAAGGGTCTCACCACCGCCTCTTTCAAGGCGGCCGGGAGAGATCCCTCGTTCAGCGAAGCATTCACTAGGCCCAGGAGCCAGTCTCGTGTAACCTCCCAGGATGCCAGTACAAGCCAGGAGGGGCACGGGTCCAATAAACATGTGGTGGGTCGCAGTCGTCCACGCAATCTGTCCAAATCCTCGATGGCAACCAAGTCAAACTCCTCCCAGATTGATACCTCAAGACTCGCCATGGACGTCTCCATTGGATCACTGACAGGAATCCAATCTCTCCGGATTTGAGCGATTTTATCCTGCAGATATTTACCAAATTCCTCTGCCCTGCCCTGTAAGGGGGCCTCCCGCGGCCTCTGAAACAAGAGGGAGCGGGACACCCGAAACAGGGCGGCAGGGCGGTTCTCTGCGGATGCAATGAGAGTGGCACAATATTGGCGTTTGGCCACTCTCAATGCCACAAGGTACGTCCTTAAATGGGCTCGTGCCTGTGTTCGATCAATTTCGGAGCGAGAAGATCTCCAACGACTCTCTAGACGTCTCTTGCGGCACTTCATCACCCTTAGCTCCTCGGTAAACCAAGGGGCTAGGGTGGATCGTTGCCACCGGAGAGGCCGCAAAGGCGCCACCCGGTTCAAGGCCCCGGTAGTTGCATTATTCCACGCAACCACCAGGTCCTCTACCCGGGGGCGGGTCAAGGTTACAGGAGGTGGCCCAAGCTCCGTCTGGAACCTATCAGGTTCCATCAGGCGCCTGGGGCGGAACCATCTGGAACTGTATCTGCAAGAAATATGATTTGCTTGCAAGCAAGAATTGTTGAGATTACAAAAAGACAAATAGAAAATAAAAGCAAAAATAAATCTATAGATAGTGGATTTTTTAGACCTGGACAAAGCAGAATACAAAAAATATATAATTAAGGAAAATTAGCAAACACAAGAATGAGTGTGGCAAAAGAAAATAAAGGTAGTATCAATAGTAATAGGTGTTTGGTGTGCAATCCAAAAACAACTGGAGCAGCACTTGAACACCATTGGCATTGACAAAATCACCATCAGTCAATTGCAAAAGGCAGCTTTAATTGGAGCAGCTTATATCCTACAAATGATACTTTTATTACCATCAAATAACATCTGCCTATCCGAGGTCCTCTCCAAGGACTCAATATGGGGATAAAAATGCCAAATCCAGTCTAAACATCTGACTGTAGTGCAACCAACCATAAACAAAACAATCATAATGTATTCCTATCATTTCCTTTTGAGGGTAAATATTATGCAGAGTAAAAAAAAATACTAAAAAGTGGGCAAAAGAAACTAAAAGAAAGAGATGGGGGAAAGAAAACAAATAAGCTTTAGTGGTTAATGCAGCAGGAACCTTCAAGTTTTTGTTCTGTCTTAGGCACAAATCCAACTAGGTGATTGTGGGTCAGTTACTTTCTCTCAGCTCTAGGAAGAAAGCAAAAAACCACATCTGTAACATAGCCAAAATGTGTAGAGACTTTTCCAGGCAGTCACTGGGAGTCACACTAACTGGAAGTCACAAGCAAAAAAAAAAGTATACCACATCATACATAATAGCTTTCCATATATACATATACATATACATATACATATACATATACATATACATATACATATACATATACATATACATATACATATACATATACATATACATATACATATACATATACATATACATATACATATACATATACATATACATATACATATACATATACACATACACACATACACACATACACACATACACACACACGCGCGCGCACACACACACACACACACACACACACACACACACACACACACACACATATATATATATATATATATATATATATATATATATATATATATATATATATATATATATTTGTGTTACAACCCCTGGTATGCCTAAATATGGGAGGAAGGTCACTACTCCCTCTTTCTGTCCTTCGGTTCATCACAGAAGACCATGCAGGCAGAAAGCCATATTTTTATTTTTAATGTTGCCTTTTATATATATATATTTGTGTTGTATTTGTACTGATAAATAAATAAAGGGAGACTAGTATAGATCTATTTCGAGCTAATTAGTATGGCTAGCTGATGAGAGCTAATTAGCTCGAAATAGATCTATACTAGTCTCCCTTTATTTATTTATCAGTACAAATACAACACACACACACACACACACACACACATTATATATATGTATATATGTATATATGTATATATTATATATATATATATGTATGTCTTTGGTTGTTCGGGTTTTCTCCCGCGTAGATTTGGAAGTATCTTCGAGATACTTCCAATTCTATGCGGGAGAAAACCCGAACAACCAAAGACATACATACAAACACCCGCGAAAACCAATATATATATATATATATATATATATATATATATATATATATATATATATATATATATATATATATATATATATATATATATATATATATATATATATATATATATATATATATATATATATATATATATATATATATATATATATATATACACAATCAGTGCATTCATTCATTTGAATTGTTTATAAGTGACTCTGGGCAGCTTACAAACATTAAAAGCCAGTAAAACATTGAAACAATAAATACTCATAATAGTAGTAATACTTTACAATTAAAAAGATTGGGAAGATGTGCATGGGGGGAGATGGGATCTTGTCTTGATCCGTCAGCCACCACCAGTGTGATACACCCAATTGTCAGTTGTCAATCATCCAAATATAATTCATGTGGCCATGGGGATGCTGCAATGATATAAGTATGAAAAATGGTCATGGGTTACTTTTTCCAGTACCATTGTAACTTTTTTTTATCCCATTGGGATCTGAGCAGTGGCGGCCTGTGGTCAGAATGCAGTATTGCAACTAATTCTGCCAACTGCCAGAGTTCAATTCCCGTTGACTCAGGCTTCCATTCTTCTGAGGTTTGTAAAATGAGGACCCAGATTGTTGGGAGCAATATAAACCACTGTAAACCACTTAGAGAGGGCTGTAAAGCACTGTGAAACAGCATATAAGTCTGGTTCGGGCGAATCAGTAGTGGTGGCGGTGGGAGGCTCCGCCCACTTGCTGAGACATCATCACGGACACTCTGTGCATGTGCAGAAGCGCTTGTGTGCGCTCCCGGTTCCAAACCAGTTTTAAAGGTAAAAGGATTTCATGCCTGTCCCACTCCCTATCATCACTGGTTGCACTAACCCCATTATCCACATCCAGGCACACACTGCTTCGTATGTTGCCTTGTGTTCTTTCCACAGCTTTCTTTTTTATGATCTTATGAACTCCTTTCAACCATGATTTTCTTGATTTCCTTTCTCTGGACCTGTTCATTCTTCATATACTTGTTTTGGAATTTGCTGTTCATTATGTGTTTCACTCTTTATTTCTATATGACCAAACCAAACTACACCAATGTACTTCTTTTGTTTGGATCACTCTTAATTTTTGTATTCAGTCCACATTCATTCATCAGCCATTCAGTCTTGAGCTTCTCTTTTAAATAATGTATTCCCAATGTATTCAACTCTATTTTATGTTGCACTTGATATATCCTACTTTCACTTCCATATAACAAAATAGCTGAAAGCTCTTATACCTCACTTCTCACTTCTTTCCACAAATTAATTTTTCACAACAAGCCTAATATGACCTTTTTACCAGTATTTGCACATCTCAAATTTTTCCATCCATTTTCCTATCCAACAATGAACAAAGGAACACAAAATGAAAGTATTACTTGCAATTTTATTTATTGATTGATAACCCATCTTTATTACTTTTATAAATAACTGAAGGCACTGAAGGCATTTTAGCCACAATAAGAATCCTGTGAGGTAAGTTGGGCTGAGAGAGAGTGACTGGCTCAATGTCTCTCAGCTTTCACGTTGCTTCCATTTACTCTGTCAAACTTTAACTTTAACTTTTATTTAATTTCTAGACCGCCCCTCTCCCAGAAGGGACTCGGGGCAGTATACAGTCATATTAAAAACAGTAAATATACATAGTATAAATATAAAATAAATATAGGGCTGGAGGAGGTAGCAATAGTTTACTGTACAATAGTTAAAGTTAGATTAAAATTTTTAAAATTTAAAAATACATTAGAAACACCCCTAAAAACTATCCCAGGGTAAAAATATTTGCCAGGAGGTATGAATGGGACTATAAATGGGCCAGGCCAGCTAATTGAAACAGGTGAGTCTTAAGTTTTTGTCGGAAGGAGCGGAGGTCGATAGTAGTTCTGATATCGGGGGGGAGGTCATTCCAGAGGGTTGGGCCCATCACAGAGAAGGCTCTACTCCTAGGCGCCGCCCGTTGGCATTGCTTGGTGGACGGCACCCAGAGGAGTCCCTCCCTGTGAGAGCGAATTGGTCGCAGGGATGTATGCGATAGGATGCGATCCCGCAGGTAACTAGGTCCTGTGCCATGGAGCGCTTTGAAGATGGTAATCAACACCTTGAAACGCACCCGAAAAACCACAGGCAGCCAGTGCAGCTCGCGCAGGAGAGGTGTTATGTGGGAGTACCTAGTACTCCCCATGATGGCCCGCGCGGCCGCATTCTGAACTAGCTGTAGTCTTCGGGTGCATCTCAAGGGGAGCCCCATGTAGAGAGCATTGCAGGAGTCCAGATGAGACGTCACCAGCGCATGAGTGACTGTGCATAAGGCGTCCCGGTCCAATAGGGGGCACAATTGGTGCACCAGGCGAACCTGGTGGAACGCCCCCCTTGCCATGGCTGCCACATGGTCATCCATCGACAGCCGGGCATCTAGGAGGACTCCCAAATTGCGCGCCCATTCCACAGGGGGCAGTTGCTCACCCCCTATGGCCAGTGATGGAATCCACTGGTTGAACCGAGGTGCTGGTAACCACAGCCACTCTGTCTTGGAGGGGTTGAGCCTGAGTCTGTTGTCCCCCATCCAGATCCGGACAGCTTCCAAACACCGGGACATCATTTCGACAGCCTCATTGGGGTGGTTTGGGGTGGAAATGTACAGTTGAGTGTCATCAGCGTACAGTTGGTATCCAACCCCAAAACCACGGATGATCTCACCCAGTGGCTTCACATATGTGTTGAACAGAAGGGGCGAGAGGTCCGACCCCTGCGGCACCCCACAAGTGAGTGACCTCAGGGTCGACCTCTGCTCCCCTGCCAACACACACTGCGTCCGGTCGGAGAGGTAAGAGCCGAACCACCGTAAAACGGTGCCCCTTACTCCCATCCCCTCCAGCCGGCACAATAGGATACCATGGTCGATGGTATCAAAAGCCGCTGA
Source organism: Natrix helvetica (assembly GCF_964273705.1). Classification (NCBI taxonomy): domain Eukaryota; kingdom Metazoa; phylum Chordata; class Lepidosauria; order Squamata; family Natricidae; genus Natrix; species Natrix helvetica. The sequence goes on from NC_138552.1 coordinate 244,989,337, forward strand.
TAGATCTAATAGGACCAGGATAGAGGAACAACCCCTATCTCTGTCCCTCCAGAGATCATCAACCAATGCGACCAAGGCCGTCTCCGTGCTGTGACCGGGTCGGAAACCGGACTGGCGTGGGTCTAGATAATCGGTTTCTTCCAGGTGCCGTGGGAATTGCTGTGCCACCACATTCTCTACAACCTTCGCTAAAAAAGGAAGGTTGGAGACAGGACGATAATTAGCTAGTTCCATCGGGTCCAGGGAAGGCTTCTTGAGTAAGGGCCTCACCACCGCCTCTTTCAAGGCGGCCGGTAAGGACCCCTCACCCAATGAAGCGTTCACTAGACCCAGGAGCCAGCCTCGTGTCACCTCCCAGGATGCCAGTACCAGCCAGGAGGAGCACGGGTCCAATAAACATGTAGTGGCTTGCAGCCGCCCACGTAACCAAGTCAAACTCCTCCCAGTATGGTCCCTCAAGACTCGCTGCTGACGACTCCTCCGGTCCACTGAAGGGGGCCCATCCACTCCGGATCTGAGTGATTTTGTCCTGCAGATATTCCCCAAACTCCTCTGCTCTGCCCTGTAAAGGGGCTTCCCGCGGCCTCTGTGATAAGAGGGAGCGGGTCACCTGAAACAGGGCAGCAGGGCGGTTATCGGCGGACGCAATAAGAGCGGCACAATGTCTACGTTTGGCTGCTCTTAATGCCACAAGGTAGGTCCGTGAATAGTCTCTTACCTGTGTTCGATCAGATTCGGAGCGCGAGGACCTCCACCTGTTCTCTAGGCGTCTCCTGTGGTGTTTCATCACCCTCAGGTCCTCGGTAAACCAAGGAGCCAGGGTGGTTCATTGCCACAGGAGAGGCCGCAAAGGTGCAACCCGGTCCAAGGCTCCAGCAGCCGCCCTATTCCAGGCGGCCACTAGGTCCTCCGTCCGAGAACGGGTCAGGGCTACAGGAAGTGGCCCAAGCTCCGTCTGGAATCTATCCGGTTCCATCAGGCGCCTGGGGCGGAACCATCTTGGACAGTCTGGTTCCACCTCCCCGCGGTGGGGGGTAGTGCCAGGGAAGTCGAGCTGGAGAGATGAGTGATCTGACCATGACAGGGGGGTAACAACCAAATCCCCTATTCCCAGATCACTCGTCCACTGCCCAGATACAAAAACAAGGTCCAACGTGTGGCCTCCTTCGTGTGTGGGGCCCTGAATTAATTGGGTCAGGTCCATGGCTGTCATGGAAGCCATGAACTCCCAAGCCACCTCGGAAGCTTCTCCCGTCGACGGCAGGTTGAAGTCCCCCATAACCATAAGTTTGGGGGTCTCAACTGCCGTTTCTGAGATCAGCTCGAGGAGCTCGGGCAGGGCTGCTGATGCATAGCGAGGAGCCAAGTATACAATCAGCAAGCCCCACTGCCTCCCTGGGCCCCATTTCACACCAAGGGACTCACACCCGGATATCTGTGGCACAGTGAACTCTCTTGGCTCCAGACCCTCCCGTATAACCACCGCCACCCCACCACCCTTACCCAGGGCCCGGGGCTGATGGAATGCACGGAAACCCGGTGGGCACATTTCCATGAGGGGTAAACCACCTTCGTGGCCCAACCAGGTTTCCGTTATCCCTGCAAGGTCCAGCTCCCCCTCCGAGATCAACTTATTGATGAGGGGGGCCTTGTTGACAACGGACCTTGCATTGCAAAGCATCAGCCTCAGGCCCTGGCTCTGTAGGTCCTGGCCACCTAGCCTGCGGGGGTTGGTACAAGCGACCGGGTGTGTCCAACAGCCACGGTCTCCCAACCGACTACGAGATCTTCTTCTATCCTCGCACCCACCCCTCCCCACGACCGTTGTAATAAAGCAACCCTCTATTGGAGTGTCATTCTCCCTCCCCCCCCCTACTCTGCTCACTTCCCTCCTGACCTCAAACACAGCTGTTATTTTTTTTTTCAGATATTAATTTTCATTTCTGGTTGCATCATACAATTTAACATTTTTTGCAAATCATTCAGGTTCTCAGACAAACAAGCTAGCATTGTGTGTATACAAAACTACACTAATATTCATATCCCTGGCAACACATCTCTAAGCATCACCTTAAACATTTACTTATATATGTATAGATGCTTTAAACAACCCAGGTGACTGTCAGCGTTCCAAATACCATGCAGAATTAAATCAGAATCAAGGGCAAAACTTTCTTTAAAGTTCCAATTTAATAAGACAGACATGTTGGCATTGTGCTATGAAATCCTAAATCTGATTTGCTTCCTGGGATTGCACTCAGTTGAAAGTTCATGATCTTATCCCCACACCCATAATCCATCACATGGTCCAATCTTCTTTTTCCACGCTGGCATCTACACGCCTCTGCTTCCAGTCAGGTGTCAAGGTGCAGCGACAAAAGATGACCTTGAGCTTCTAGAAAAGAATGACAACAATACATTCCACAATTCTACTCCTTTCTATTCCCCCCTCCCAACTACTACACTAATGAAACAGCATAGGAAATTATAAGAAAGTGTGGCAGGCCAAAGATCCTAAAAGGAACATAACTACAGGCCTGACAGCAACATTATATAACTTGCCTTACCCTCTGCTCAATGTTGAGTCATTCGCTAAACATTCCATTATTCTCAGCCATATTTTACTTTCCTTGTGTACTGCTGCCCATGATGGAAGCAAACCATGCATTCAGCAACTCCATATTCATGTAAAACATTTCATAACACCAGCCTATTCACTTAATTATACACTTTGTCTAAATCAATAAATACGGAATACACTTTCCCACATTCTTACATTTTTCAGTGATCAGCTGAAGAGCAAAAGTTTGGTCTGCACACACCTAGCCTGGCATAATAATGTACATTTCCAAATTTTGTTCACTGTCACTTCCCATACCCTTTCAATCATTTGAAACACTCACACACTTTTAACAAACTAGCACCCCTCAGATTTTTCTATTCATTCTTATTACTCTTTCATTTGTATAGGAAAATAATAATGACATTCTTCCGATCCCCATTCAGGGTCTGTTTTTCATGAACACATTAAGTATAAGTATAAGTATAATCTTTATTGTCATTGTACTTAAATGCAACGAAATTGGTTTTAACCTCACTGGTGCAAAAGTATAACAGAAACGAAAAAAGAAAGAAAAAGAATAAAACTAGCGTGTGCATGGAGTGATTGTGGTTGTATTTAAAAGTCTCACAACCCAAGGATAGAAACTATCTTTAAGTCTGTTTGTTCGGCTGGCTATACTTTGATGTCTTCTGCCTGATGGTAGAAGTGCAAAGAGACACTGACCAGGATGTGAATCATCTCTGAGTATCTTCCTTACTCTGCTAAAGCAGCGAGATCTGGCGATGTCATCCAGTGGTGTCAGAGGGCAACCAATGGTTTCTTGTGCCGAATTGATCACTCTCTGTAGTGCCTTCCTGTCCGCAGCTGTTAAAACAGCATACCATACTGTAATACAATATGTGAGGACACTTTCTATGGTGGACCAATAGAAAGAGGTCATCAGCCGTTGTTCCGCCTGAATTTTTTGCAGAACTCTAAGGAAATAAAGTCTCTGTTGGGCCTTTCCAATCACCAGAGAGGTGTTGTTTTTCCAGGTGTGATCTTGACTAATAAGCACTCCCAAGAATTTAAAAGAGGAAACCCTCTCCACACAGCCCCCCTCAATATACAGTGGGGCAGGTTCCTCTCTGTGCTTCCAGAAATCTAGCACCATCTCCTTTGTCTTACTAGTATTTAGATGTAAGTTGTTTCTTGAGCACCATGCGGATACCTTCTGGACTTCTTCCCTGTATGCTGATTCATCCCCTCCAGTTATGAGACCCAGCAGGTGTCCCCTGTTGGCCTGTTGCTTCTATAAGCAAACTGCTGTTGATCAAAATTTGGTGGAAGACAAGACCTGAAGTGTTGTAGGACCAGTCTCTCAAAGCACTTCATCATTATAGACACAAGTGCAATGGGTCTATAGTCATTCAAGCTTTTTATGGCTGCTTTCTTCAGAACTGGGATAATTGTGGCTGCTTTCAAGCATGATGGGACTCTAGCCTGTTGCAGGGAGAGATTAAAAATCCTTGTCAGGATCCCTGTTATTGGTCAGCACCGGTTTTTACCACTTTCCCCAACACCCCATCTAGACCTGCAGCTTTGTTGGGATTTACAGCCTTCAGCTCAGCTCTCACTTGATGTTCATCCAGGGTGAGTGGCTGGAGGTCAGAGGGCCTTTGGGCTAGAGCCACAGACACTGATCTTTTGACCTCAAATCAGATGAAGAAGCTATTTAGCTCCTCTACTAGCAGGGCATTAGCATTGGCTATTTTTTTCGTATTGCCCTTATAGTTGGTTAGGTGTTGTGTCCCCTGCCACACCTGTCTTGAGTTATTATCTTCCAGATACTAATCTGCCTTTTGTTTGTATTCCTGTTTAGCCGCCTTAATGCCTCTTCTCAAGTTTGCCCTGGCTTCATTGTATTTGTCTTCGTTTCCTGCCTTGAAGGTGGAGTTTCGGGCTCTCAGAAGTGATTGTACCTCTGCTGATATCCAGGGTTTACAATTACTGTAAACTCTGATGCGCTTATTCACTGTTACATTGTCTATGCATGTTTTAATTGTTACATCCTAGCATAGTTACTGGCAAGCTAAGAAGATCCCTATTGGCTGAGGCATGCCTGCCGGCTGGCGGGAAAATAACAAATGCCTGATTGGCTGCCTATCTGACAGCTAACAGTATAAATAGCTGTCAGACAGGGAGCGTTTGTTCTTGTTGTGTGGTTAACTAGTTCTGCTAATAAAGCCTTGATCGTTACACAAGCCTCCTCTCATTCCTCAGTAGCTTCAAATAAAGCACTGGCGACGAGGATGGGATCGGGTTTCTAAAACACCCACCCGCAGAGAGCTTAGATATACTGAGGAGATTAACAAGGAAAAGGAAAAGAAATTTTTTAAAAATTTCCTCACAACGCCGTCATGTCAGCGATTCCCCTTTTTGCTTTGAATGCTTTCTCAAAGCAACCGATTTTACTGACATTTCCTCAGACAGGAAACGGGGCTATTTTTTAAGTTCATGTGGCCCGGAGATGTTCTCCATGGCTAGGGCTCTCGCAGCACCTGTTCCCATGCACTCGCTACGATGGAAAATCTTAATTAACAAGTTAAGAGCCCATTATGCTCCAGTCCTGTCTCGCATAGCCTGGAGGCATTCTTTCCAAAAGTGTTTTCAGGGTGAAGGCAAGACTGTGAGTCAGTTCATGGCTACTTTGCGGAATTCAGCCATACATTGCAAATTCCAGAATCTTGATGAGGCTCCATTACAGCAATTAGTATATGGAGTAAAGGACTTGCATCTCCAAAGACCTTTATTAGCCCATTCTGAGCTTACTTTATAAATCGCTATGGATGAGGCTAGAGCGGCAGAACAGTCTGACAGATCGGCCGCTGAAATTCAGAGGTACCAGGCTGCCCGCACTCAAGTCTTTTTTTTCTTTGGCATCAGTCAATCACCAGCGAGATGGGGACATAAGCATGATGGGAGACGACGATGATATCAGTCGCCTCAGAGCAATCCAAGGGGATAAGTGGAAGGCGAAGCCGAGAAGTTCCCGGTCTGGCTGCCTAAGCTGTGGCAGTAATCACTTGCGTTCCAATTGCAAGTTCAAGATGGCCACCTGCAGACACTGTGGGAAGACGGGTCACTTATCATATGTGTGCTGTGCCACACTATCCTCCCCTGAGATGGCATCACCACGATCTGGCAAGCAACAGAATGGCAGACGATCCAGCAAACCCAGTGACAAGTGTCATGTTATCAACCGTGCTGCTGATTCCGAGAAGCAATCGAGACTTTAAAAAATGTACCTCACAGTGCTGCTTGAAGGCACCCCATGTAAAATGGAAATTGACACCAGGTCTGCTCGGTGCATTATATCATGGGATAACCTCAAGCGGTTAATGCCTTCTGTTACCAGTCAGAATTTGAACTCGTGTCCCTGCAAATTAAAAGACTATCAGGGAAATTACATCCAAATAATGGGTTGTGGGGTTTTTGAAATTGAATACGGGTCTTTTAAAGGGCACCTGCCACTTATTGTAGTGGCTGACCCCCTGGCTACCTTATTGGGGCTTGACTGGTTTGATTCTTTAGGTCTTTCTATTGCAGGGGTCCATGCCACGAATTCCAAGGATGACTACGCCACCCTGACCAGGGAGTTCGAGGATGTGTTTAGTGACACTCTTGGTAAATATACCGGGTCACCAATCTCCTTTAACTTAGACCCTACCTTGCCCTGATCCGATTAAAAGCTTGTTGCGTTCCTTTTGCCTTGAAAGCTAAGGTGGACGCTGAAATTGCTAAATTGCTAGCCCAAGGGATATTAGAGCCTGTAGATTATGCCCGTTGGGAAACCCCCATTGTGATTCCTCTTAAGTCGGACGGATCCATTAGGATCTGCGCCTACTATAAAACGACCATAAATAGAATCCTTCAGGCTAACCCTTACCTTGTTCCAGTAGTGCAGCATTTGCTGCACTCCTTGGGACAGGGTAAGCTGTTTGCCAAACTTGACCTGGCCCAGGCATATCAACAACTGACTGTTGATGGATCACTTCCAGTTCCTGCTGGCGACGGGCGTGCTGTCCGCCGCTCGTCTCCTCAGTTGGCTCCGTAAGAAGCACAGGGGGGCTTGGAGGGGTCTTCTGCCAAAGGGCGGCTCACTGAAACCCCCCAGAATCGGTGGCAGCCGGCGGGGGTGTTTTCAGCCTTGCCTAGGAGCCGGGGAGCGGAGGGGGGGGTTGGGACAGCTTCAGGATGTCCACCCTTTCGCCAAATGGGCTCCAGGAGGAAGGAGTTTATCGAAGGAAGAGCAGCTGAATGCTGGTGGTGGGGGATCCATCCTGATCTTCTTAATCGTCATTAAAGGATAAGCAGCAGATTACTGTAAATTTGTGTTCAATTTATTTGAAACTGAAGATTAGAGAGGGGCATTTGAACTATCTCTTTCTATATTGGAATGGAGAGAGAACAAAGGCTAACTCGTCAATTGAACTAACTATGTGAGAAAGATCACTATCACAATTGCAAGAGATAATTGCTGAGCTGTCTTTTTAAAAAAAAAACTTTATGGAGATCTCCGTTCTTCTCCCTGTGAAAGGAGGAGCCAAGATGGCTCTCTTCTGTCTTTGTTTTTGCACTTAAAAATGAAGTCTGCCTTTTGAAACTACCTTTGAAAAAAAAACCTCTGGTATTGTTTTATTACCCTCTCTGAGGGAGACCGGGACCTCCCCTGTTACGTGGTCTTCCTGGACTTTGATTATCTGACCTTCCCCTTTCTGGTATGCCTCGGTGCCTTGGAACTGTGAAGGAGAATTAACTCTTCGCTTTTGGATTTGCCTGCCTCCTTGGACCGGCACAGCTGCGCAATCCGCTGATGCCATTTTCTTTGTAAAAGACTTATACACATCTCTGAACTTAGACAAATGGGGCCTAAGAAACCACCAACGGGCAAGTCATTTTCGGCTCCTGCGTCTGCCACCTCCAGTCCAAGCATGCAGCAAATGAAAATTACTTCATTGTTACAACAAGAAGGGTCTGGAGAAAGCCCAAAAGAGCTATCTGTTTCCCAAATGTTTCAAGAAATTATGAGGGGTCAAAATGAGTTGAAAAAAGAGGTGACAGATCTCAAAGATGAACTCAGAGATGTTAAACGTCATATTTCAGAAAACAAACAGAGAATTGTGGTGTTGGAGGAGGGAGGGGCTGGGCTGGGGAAGGAGGTTAAGGCAATCCGGAAGGGAAATGTAGACCTGGAAAACTTCATGGCAAAAATAGAATTTGAAAGAATGTCCTTTTTTCTCAGATTCCAGAACCTACCAGAGACAGAAAATGAAGACCTTAAGGATATTATGAGTACAACTTTAGCAGAATACATTAAGAGAGACAAGGAACAGCTGTGGTGGGATATGGATCTGGTTTACAGGATTAATTCAGCATATGCTAGAAGCCATAATGGTCCAAGGGAGGTACGTGTTAAATTTCTCAGGAGGACCACAAGGGATGAGGTGCTTGGGGCCCAAAGGGAGGGACCACTAAAATTTAAAGATGAAGAAATCACCATTCTTAAGCAAATTCTGAAAAAGATAAGAGAAAGAAGGAGGAAGTATTCCTCCTTATCAAAGAAATTATACAATAAATGGTTTAGATGGTTATTGCCAGAGGGAAATGTTGATCTTTTGGGAGGGAAATAGAATTAGAATTAATACAGTGCAAGAGGCTGAAGCCTTCATTAAAAAACATTTCTCTCTTCTAGAGGACGAACACAGGGAAGGTAGTGAAAAGGGTAGCAAGGTACAAGATATGAAGGAGGGGGGGCTGTGGCTCCACCTGGAGACAGGGAGGAGGGAGCAATATCAAAAAGGCTCAGGTCACAAAAATAAAAGTATTTGAAATATTTGTAATTGTTGATATACTAGAAAGTGACAAAGGAAAAATGATTGAACACATGGTTGATACAACATAGAATAAGATTCTGTTTTTTGCTTATCTTTTATGCGTTGTTTTTAATATTGTAAAAATTGTGAGATTTGGAGGGATTTCTACCACTAGCGTGGGAGCTGCCAAAATTTTCTATGTACCCCTTTACCTTTTCCCATAAATGTTTAAAAACCAATATCAGTGAATTCTTGCAGCTCCAAATGTTCAAATATACTCCACTTGATAGTCTCAAAGCAGTCCTGCACCTGGCAGAGTGCTCCCTCTGGGCAGATTTTGACAATTTTCAAGACTGGTCATATCCTTTTCCTAAGGGGGATATACTTTAGGCACAGTAGCAGAGAGATGTGGTCAGACATACCCAGAGGGGAGAGGGGGATTGCTCTATATGCCTGTCTTAAGTTTGAGTACATATGGTCTAGAATATTCTTACTTCTGGTGGTACACTGCACATACTGCACATACTGCACAAACTTAGGAAGAACAGACTTTAGACTGGTTGATTAAAATCCACAGCCATGATAAAACCGCCTCAGGGTAAGTTTGCTGCTGCCTCTCGATGGCGTCATGTAACTTAGAGAGCACTGCACTAACATTTCATCAGGTGGAATATAGACAGCAGTGATAACTATAACAGAAATCTCTCTAGGTAAATAAAATGGCCGACAAATGACAGTTAAGAATTCCACATCTGCAGAACAGTGAGTATAAGTGATTCTACTGTTAATACACCAATTGTTATGTGTGTAAATACAAAGTCCTCCACCTTTGCTTTTACCAGAGTTGCTGTTTCTGTCAAAGCGGTGTATGGTGCGGTTAGTTAGCTCCACTGACGCATCTGGTACAAGTGGATGAAGCCAGTCTCTGTGATTATCATCACACAGCAGTCACGAATGAGTTTATTCGCTGCCATCCATAGCTCTAGTTCATCAGTTTTGTGGACAAAGGATCTAGAGTTGGTTAGAAAAATGCTTGATAATGCTGGTCTGTGAGGCTGCTTCCGTAAGCGAACTAGCAAACCAGCTTTGCATCTCCGCTTCTGCTTTCGCTGTCTTTGCCGCCTCCTAGGCCCAACAATGATCCATGGAGAGCCTGGCAGTCTTACTATGTCACTCGGTATATTATGAGACTGCTGGAAGTCGCTTGCCCCATTGAACAAGTGGGTGGTGTCACTCTATCAAAATTCATAAATTTAAGCTTTTTATACAAATATATGCCCTGCAATCCTATCCATGTTTATTCAGGAATGTCCTCTCTTGTAGGCTTGCAATTCAGAATTTACGCAGATAGATGTAGCTGTATTTTTCATTAAGCCTGGATATATAATGTTATGACTACTTCTGAACCACAGTATAACTGCATTTCTCTGGACAGTGCTTACATGAGTTCTACTTCTGAATCAGAGCATAATTGCAGTTCTCTGGATGGTGCTTACATCAGTTTAAAACATAATATATAAATAAAACAATATTAAAGCCAACCATAAAAAACATGTCTTCCTTTTCAATATCACTGCACAAAACAGCAGGACTGGGATTAGTGACTTCCCAACCCCCTCCATCTTTAAAGACTCCCCTACAAAAAAAAGCCCCAGTGCATATCTGTTTAACATTTGGCAGGCTATGCCTGCAGATGTCCTCTAATTCTGTCAGAGAAAAGGGGGGAAAGTTTAGGGCTTTTTTTTAATAAAAAAAATATATACCTGCGCTTTCGGTTCTGAAATTTGGCAGGCTTCAGCCTTTCAGATGAGTCCTCTGGAGCTGCCCATTCCATCTCAGGCTGTTAAAAAGGAAACAAAGTTGAGTCTGGTAGCTTTTCTCATCGTAGTGAAATATAAAGGGAACGAAAACTTCGGATTTTTGAATTAGGCAATCTCTGACTTGGTTTGATTCAAAACAGATACTTGTGTTCCTGACTAAACCTTATTCCAATTTAACTTAATAAAACCACTTCCCACAGCCCTATAAATTAGGAAGCCCATGGTTCTCCAGATGTAGCTGGACTACCCGTTCTATAATCTCAGGTCATTGGCTATGATGATTAAGATTGAAGGAGCCAGAACCCAGCAATATGAGAAAACCAGATTCCTAAATCCTAGCATAGAGATTTCTGAATGGTCTACTACAGGTAGTCCTCAATTTATGATCACAATTGAGCCCAACATTTATGTTGCTAAGTGAGTTAAGTGAGTTTTGCCCCATTTTGTGACTTTTCCTGTTACATTTGTTAACTCGACCACTGCAGCTGTTAAATTAGTATCACAGTTGTTAAGTCAATCTGGTTTTCCTATTGACTTTGCTTGTCAGAAGGTTGCAAAAGGTCATCACATGACCCCAGGACACTGCAACCATCATAAATGTGAGTCAATTGTCAAGCATCCGAATATAAATCATGTGACCATGGGGATGCTGCAATGGTATAAGTGTGAAAAATGGTCATAAGTTACGTTTTCAGTGCCATTGTAACTTCAAGCGATCATTAAATGAACTGTCATAAGCCAAGGACGGTCTGTATTTGTTCTTCAAGGGGCTACACCTAACTGTGTAACATCCCATAACAGAAAAGTCTCAATTACATATCACTAAACTATAAGTTCCAAGATTATTTGGGAAGGACTGGGAAACAAAAAGTTAAATTAGTAGCAAACAAATGAGTCTAGTGTCCATGTATTCTTAATATGACCTGTAACATTATAATGGTCAATGCTTCATCTGAATGCTTTCTTCTTCTGTACAATTGCATAGCAGTATCATATCAGCCCAACCCAGCTGGATCCTAGCCTATTAAGACACACCACTGCTTATAGGACCTTGTTTTTTTGCAGTATAGCTGTTACAAGAGAGGTGTATTTAGCATTGTCTCTAATATCACTGTCACCTTTTGTGTGGAAACCACATATATTTACATTTGTGTGCTCCCATCTCCAAGCCCAGGCCTCTTTATAATGAAAATAAATTGATGCAGCAGCATTTGCACAAGCAGACAGGATTGCCATCTGATTTCCATTGTGTTTTGGCGCAAACTTTGATCTCCTGACTCACAGATGCAAGAGTATGTTGATATTCCTTGGCTCTTTGATCTCATCCACGCATCTGGAATGAAATCTAGGTCTCATATACATTCTTGAGACCAGGTTAGCATTTATAAAATACAGGATGGGATTGTTAAGCCTCTTATTTTTTTTTATCAGATTCCATGCACCCAGGACACAAATTTATAGCAAGGGTTGCTATTATTATTAATTTCCTCCCCTAGTAAGGATTATAGCTGAGCAAGAAGCATGAATTTGATAATGGATTTTCAACTCTATTTTTCTGAGGTTATTTTTATTTGAGTTTATGGATCACACAGTAGCTATAAAAATTCATATTATATTTTCAAGGTCTGTTTCATTATTTATGATGTACAGTTGGAGATGCCTAGTTAGCTGTTGGTGGACTGAACTGAGCAAATAGATACCTAAGTCGAAACATTTCAGGAAACAGTCACAAGTATTGTGAATGGAAATAAACATTATTTTTAAAAATATACCCACATATACTGCTCTGAACTTTAGCTTGCTTCATCATTTCAGAAGAGTCTTCTGAAGCTCCACATTCCATCCTAGTCTGCTAAAAAGAACAGAGAGCTGAACCATGTGGGTTTTCCCCACTGTGTATGTTTTCATCTTTGTGTGTGTGTCGTGTGTGTGTGTGTTTTAGGCTTATGAGTACCATTCTATTTGTTTGTTTCACATTACATATGGATGGTTTCTCTGCATAGGTACATTCAATCCCATTAAAATATCCCTAAACAATTAATTAGCTACAGAAGTGGTGGCTCAGTGGCTAAGATGCTGAGCTTGTCGATCAGACGTTCGGCAGTTCAGCGGTTTGAATCCCTAGCGCCACATAACGGAGTGAGCTCTCGTTACTTGTCCCAGCTTCTGCCAATCTAGCAGTTCAAAAGCACGTAAAAATGCAAGTAGAAAAATAGGAACCACCTTTGGTGGGAAGGTAACAGCACTCTGTGTGCCTTTTAGTCATGCCAGCCACATGATCACATCTTCGGATAGTGCTGGCTCTTCGGCTTAGAAATGGCGATGAGAACCGCCCCCTAGAGCTGGAGACATCTAGTACCAATGTGCGGGGGAATCTTTACCTTTACCTTAAACAATTAACATCTGTATCCAGCTTGGTTGGGCAAAAGCTGGGGCTCTATAGGGACCAGAATAGCTATAAGAGCTAAAACTAGTAACTGCTATTGTGTTTTTCTTATCTCCTTCCTTAATAGTTAACGGTAGAAATGCTGGGCTATAGCTCCAGCTACTGACCACATTTATTTCTCTAGAACATCTTTGGGACTTCCTACATCAGGAGTCCCACTGCATTATTTTTCATGTCAGAGGTCACACTTGACCTTTAAGTGTTATGTCAAGGGCAAGTCTCCAAAATTGATGGGGTCAGGGAAAAACAAAATGTTATTAGATTGAAATGTGAAGTAAATCAAATGAAATGCAGCTAATGTGCTGACTCCCTGTGTATTTAAAAATCCTTTCTATCATATTAAAAATTACAATTTAGTGTCAACTGCAAGGAAGGCTCTTGGAGGCTATTTACATTCCTGGACTACATTATTCACCAGAGATGTTCTGTAAAAGAAACAGGATAAGCAGCGGTTGCTTCGGTATGTGCTTTATTTTGCAGTTCATTCTACAGTAGTGTGAGAAACAGGTTATTTTAATGAAAGTGAAAGAGACTGCTTTTTCCAACATGATGAACTTGCAACAGTGAGCAAAGGGCTTATGTTGGGCTTAGAGCACTTCCTTATGGATCAAACCTTAAAAACAAAATCCAGGACAGTAAAACAAAAAAAGTTACTCAGTTCTGGTTCCTATTTAAATAAATGTATCTGTGTGTAAAGTACAATCAGGTAATGAAAGGCCAGTACTAAAATGTAGCTACAACTTTCCCGCAGATTTTCCTCCTTATGAAGGTATAATCGTTGGGGATTCTGGACCCACCCTCACCAATGTCTCCTTTTTCTTCCCATCTATAAATACATGACTAATTAGAAATCCAACAATAGGAAATTGGGATTGCTATTGATTTTGAAAGAGAAGTAATTGAATGGTAGGACTGGGAAACTTCAAATAATATTATGCTATTTTGTCTTTATTCCCTTGGAAATCTTTATTTTGAGGAACACTCCTAAGTGCATTCATTTTGTTTAGTGGCTTCTAATCTGCTATATTAGTATTTAAATACCAAGGTTTGGTAAATTACAAACACATGCCATCAAGTTTTGACCTAGTGCCATGATGGCGAACCTATGGCATGCGTGCCACAGCTGGCACACGGAGCCATAAGGTGTTGCCCTGTCAGTTCCAGTATGCATGCGCGCACTGGCCAGCTGACTTCATTTTTGGCTGTTTTTGGCTGTTTTTTTGCCCTCCGGAGGCTTTCCTGAAGCCCCCTGAAGCCTCCGGAGGGCGAAAAACAAACAATGTGCAAACCGGAACTTCGGGAAGGGACTTCTGGTTTGTGTATTGGGACGTTTTTCTCCCTGCAGAGACTTCAGCGAAGCCTATTGAAGCCTCTGGAGGGAGAAAACCGACCCTACGGGCAACCCAGAAGTTTGGGAAGAGACTTCCGGGTTGCCCATAGGGCCATTTTCACCCTCCGGAGGGGCTGGGGGAGGCCGTTTTCACCCTCCCGGTGCTTCTAGAAAGCCTCTGGAGCCTGGAGAGGGCGAAAAATGGGTCCATCATGTGCCAAAAGTGGGGGTGAGGGTGGGGATCACGCATGTATGTGTGCAGAGGATCACACACATTTAATTATGGGTGTGGGCACACCCGCACATGACTCCCCTGCACTCCCCCTGCTTTTGGCACACGATGGCTTAAAGGTTCTCCATCACTGACCTAGTGTCATCAAAAGTCAATTTTGGAGTGAGTGAAAGGAAACAAATATTTATTAGCTTCTCTTTTCTCTATTGAGTTGATCTATAAACAGTAAATGAACATTAAATTTGGTATACAACCTTCAAACAAAACTAAAGATGAACAATAGTAGCAGAGATTCCTGTGGTGGAGAATCATCGAAAAGACATGACATGTGAAACTTTCCTAGTGATAACGTATGTGTCATTTAAGATTAAAAATCAACTGAAAGTCAACGTAATTTCATTAAATGGAGGTGGAAAATGTTGATTCTGGAAAGATTTGTTTATTTAATTATTTAATTTACTTCATATTTTTCACCTATTGCAGAGATATCTGGACTGCGAGAGACTATTACAAAGTTTGCCTTGCATTAGATAGATAAATATGTTTTGTAAATTAGAAATTGTAATTAGGAAACATACTGTAATTTTTGACTCATGTACATTTTGTATTACTCATCTATAAGTTTGTAGTTCTATGCATGCTACACAGGACTCATCCAAAGACGCCATACTGAGTGTGCCATGCCCAGGAGTAGTCCACATTGCAAGGGAATGTTGGGACCTCCCTTGCAGATCAATAGTCAAAATAACATCTAATAATATTATTTCATCACCTCTAATTTAACAGTTATGGTAATCTTGGAATCTCCCAAACTGGAGAGGTTGGAACTGCACAAGCAGCAAGATCTACATGGACAGCATGAAGCTTTCCATGTATCCACTCTGTTAAGAATGCTGCAGAGAGTAATTCAGGGCAGAGTCTATCTAATTAACATCTTTTGCCCATTGAGTGCTATGCTCTCTAGAAGAGGGGTATCAAACTTGATTTCATTGAGGGCTGCATCAGGATTTGACTTTAGGCGGGATGGGGGGCATGCCCAGGGTTGGTTTGGCCAGCTTGACATCATTTGTGTCAGGGGTTCCTATGGTGGCCCGAGCACTCTGCCAGCGAAAACAGGCTCCCGAGCTTTGTTTTCAGCTGCCAGGGCCTCATGCAACCCTCTGCCAGTGAAAACAGAGCTCAGGAGGGCAGCCCTCCCGAGCTCTGTTTTCACTGGCAGAGAGTTGCGGGAGGCCATAGACATGGCCCTCCTTAGCTCTGTTTTCACTGCAGAGGGTTGCAAGAGGCCATGGATGCAGCCCTCCTGAGCTCTGTTCTCACTGGCAGAGGGTTGCAGGAGGCCATGGACGCAGCCCTCCGTAGCTCTGTTTTCACTGCAGGGGGTTGTGGGAGGCCATGGACGTGGCCCTCCCAAGCTCTGTTTTCACTTCAGATGGTTGCAAGAGGCCATGGATGTAGCCCTCCGAGCTCTGTTTTCACTGACAGAGGGTTGCGAGAGGCCATGCATGCAGCCCTCCGGAGCTCTGTTTTCACTGACAGAGGGTTGCAGGAGGCCATGGATGCGGTCTCCCGAGCTCTGTTTTCACTGGCAGAAGGTTGTGGGAGGCCATGGACGTGGCCCTCCCGAGCTCTGTTTTCACTGCAGAGGGTTGCAAGAGGCCATGGATGCAGCCCTCCCGAGTTCTGTTTCACTGGCAGGAAGCTGTGGCAACCGAAAACGGAACTTAAGTACCCCATGGGTCATTTCCAGCTCCTGGGCATTGAGTTTGACACCCCTGTTCTAGAGGCTTTCCTTTCACTGACATAATATAACTTCTTAGTAGATACTCACAGAAAGGAAAGCAAAAAGTTGAGGTTATTTTATGATACGAACAATGAAGAGAGCAGGAATACCTAACCGTGGGCAAGGCTCAGAAACAGAGAAACAAGATCTTTGAGAGAAGGAGTCATCCGTAGTTGGGTGCTGGTTGCTTCTTTTTACTCAAGTGTTTTCTGTTCTGCTTTTAATTCTGTTTATAATTCATTTGTTTATGGTTAATCAGGGGTGACCAACCCATGTAAAAAGTGGCAGAGCTTTAATCAAGCAATCATGATCGCCATCTGTGCCTAATAATAATTCTATGTCTAACTTTGCTTTTGTCATTTCTAGCTACCTTGAGCACCAATATTGGCAGCAAGGAAGAATAGAAGTACAATATACAAATGAATACCTGGAGAAAATGCACCTCCACTGATTTATGATTTATGTGATTTAAGGTGGAACTGATAAACTCCATATTCATGTCCTAATGTTCTACTCCCCTGGTGAGCTTTTGCTACTTGACATGAAAGTTGAAATGAACAAACTTTCAGGTTCAGGGGCAGACTTGAAGTGTTATATAGCCTTTGATGCTCACTCTGTTCAAATCTTTTCTGCAGTACAGTTAGATCTGCTGTTTCTTCAGAATAATTCCACATCACTTTTACCCAAACCCAGAATTATTGCTTACTTGCTGTGATTCCTCCACCATAACAGGAGTAGTAGATCATCAAAGGAGACATGTTGTAGTACCTCTGGTTCCTTTTCCCTGCTGCTCACTACAAAAATCCTCCAGCTGTCTTCTCTTTGAGAGTTTCTTGGTTTGTGAAATGGTTCCCCCGTCCACTTTAGCTCTTCAGGTACCTACATATTTACAGTATTAATATGCTGCTTTCCCTCCTTTATTTCATCTCCAAAGACACCAGAAATTCAGGATTTTTACTTCTCTGCAGAGCCTCCTTGCAATGTGACTTTCTCCTAACAGCAGCCTCAAAACACGGGTGAAACTTGTCCGCAAAGACTAGATATTTGATTTGAGGGATATGGAGCAGAATTCAGATGGACTTGAGCAATGCCAGCAGCATCTCTTACAACCACTCCCGCTGTCCTTTCTTACAACTGCAAGGTAATTTTATATTAATACACTCTCATCTAGGGTGAAATGCTACTGGTTCGGGCCAGTTTGCCGAACCGGCAATAAAAAATGCTACTGTTCGCCTGAACCTATAGTTTAAAAAATACTACTGGTTCGGGTGAACTGGTAGTAAAAAAAAGTGCTACCGTTTCAAGTGAACCGGTGGTTCTGACGATCAGCTGTGCAACAATCCGCTATGCCGCACAATTTATATTTGCTAGAAATTGTGTGGCACAACTGATTGTCGCAAGCTGATCGCCTGAACTTTTAAAAAACTTTTTAAAGCATTTTTTTTACTACTGGTTCAGGCGAATCAGTAGCATTTTTTCCTTCTTTCTAGCAAATCTAAATCACAGTTGTTCCCCCCTCGCTGTTCTACTTATCTTTGCAGACTCAGAAATGGCTTCTTAATCCTCCTTTTTCAGCGCTGCGTGATTGCACTTGCGTGCATGAAGCGAACCGGTAGCAAAGTGAACTGGTAGCAGACTTCAGAGCATTTCACCCCTGCTCCAGGCATGGGTTTCAAAAAATTTTACTACCTATTCTGTGAGCATGGCCTTTTGGGGGGCATGGCTTGGCAGTCATGTGACTGGGTGGGCATGGCCAACTTGTAAAATGTGGTGAAACTCACTTAACAATCCTCTTGCTTAGCAACCAAAATATTGGCTCAGAAACTCTGGCATTTGAAGTGTGCAAGTCTTAAAGCTGTCAAGTTACAAGACCCTTGCACCCCTAACCCTTTAGGGAAAGAAACCCCAGGGGTCTTCAAACCTGACAGCTTTAAGACTTGTGGACTTCAACTCCCAGAATTCCTCCTCCAGTCATGTTGGCTCAGGAACTCTGCATTGAAGCATGCAATGCAAGTCTTAAAGCTGTCAAGATCCATGCACCCCTAACCCTTTAGGGAAAAAAACCCAAGGGGTGTTCAAACTTGATAGCTTTAAGACTTGTGGACTTCAACTCCCAGAATTCCTCCTCCAGTCATGTTGGCTCAGGAACTCTGCATTGAAGCATGCAATGCAAGTCTTAAAGCTGTCAAGTTACAAGATCCATGCACCCCTAACCCTTTAGGGAAAAAAACCCAAGGGGTGTTCAAACTTGACAGCTTTAAGACTTGTGGACTTCAACTCCCAGAATTCCTCCTCCAGTCATGTTGGCTCAGGAACTTTGGCATTTGAAGTGTGCCGGCCTTAAAGCTGTTAAGTTACAAGACCCTTGCATCCCTACCCTTTACCAAAAAAAAACCAAAAACCTAAAACTTTATTTTTTAAAGCACTTTGCACCTGGGGAAAGTCGGAACAAGGCACACCAGCCCCACACCACCTCCACTAACTTGGAGTCTTTCTCTCGCGCTGCCAAAACCCCTCACTGCTCTTCACCTGCAGTTGCCCCTTCAACCTGCCACCCATGGAGGATGTGTGGTGGTTTTACTGGAGGGACAGCCAAGGGGCACTTCCCCCCCCCCAAATAGCGTGTAGGCTGGGGAAAGTTAGAGGGGAGAGAGGAGCTGCTCTTTTTTCCGTGGAGCAGAAGGAGGCGAGATGGCCTCGGATGCTATCCAGGGACAGCTCCTCAGAGGTGCCACTTCTTGGCCCAAAACAAAGCAGCGGTGAGGAAGGAGTCTCTGGTGGCTGCAGCAGCAGCAGAAGTGGCGGTGGAGGCTGAAACGTAATCCCAGGCAGTCAGTTCCGGCTCTCCCTTCTCCAAGCATGTCCTGTTGCTGTTGGCGCTGCTTTTGGTAAATCCGGCTTGGCAGCAATGGCAAGAAGTGGCTGCCAGCAATGCTCTCAGTGATGGCAAGAGCCCCTCTTCTAGGGCTCTTGTCATCACTGCCCTCTGAGGGCTGTCCCCAGATGGCACCTGAGGCCACCTCGCCGCAACTCTCAGAGGAAGGAGGCAGGGATGCTCGCCAGCGCTCACCCCCTCGCCACTTTCCCGGCCAGCCACCCACTTAAGTTGGGAAGGTGAGGCGGCAGCTGGCAGGGCTGCTGCTGGCAGGGCTGCAGCAGGCAGGGCTGCAGCCAGCAGTCCACAGGGGCGGCAGTGGTGAGCGGTAAGGGAAGCAAGCTCCAGCCAGCATCCCTTCCTCCTTCCTCCATGAGTGCAGCCAGGGGGAAATTTGGGGGGGAGAGGGGAAAAGGCGTCCCTAGCAGAAGCTCGGCTTTCTCCTCCCTCTTTCCCCCTGATTTCTCCCCATGGCAAGCAAGGCAGCTCTCAAAGAGAATGAAGCATGTGTGCTTCTTTCAACAGCCGAGGCCCCTGCTCCTCTCCCTTCCTTGGCTGTTTCTTTCTTTCACCAGTATGGGGGCATAACCAGGCCGCCACCGCTACCCATCCTATCTGGTACACCAGATTTTCACTACCTCTCCTGGCGTATCATACCATACTGGGAAGAACCCACCTCTGCCCTGCTCACCTCCTAGTAGGGAGGTATATCTGGTAAATCTGGTATATTAGGTAAATATCTGCAGGATAAAATCGCTCAAATCTGGAGGGATTGGGTCCCTGTCGGTGGTCCAATGGAGACGTCCATGGCGAGTCTTGAGGAATCGATCTGGGAGGAGTTTGACTTGGTTGCCATCGAGGATTTGGACAGAATGCGTGGACGACTGCGACCCACCACATGTTTATTGGACCCGTGCCCCTCCTGGCTTGTACTGGCATCCTGGGAGGTTACACGAGACTGGCTCCTGGGCCTAGTGAATGCTTCGTTGAGCGAGGGGTCTCTCCCGGCCGCCTTGAAAGAGGCGGTGGTGAGACCCTTGCTCAAGAAGCCTTCCCTGGACCCTTTGGAGCTGGCCAATTATCGTCCTGTCTCCAACCTTCCCTTTTTGGCGAAGGTTGTAGAGAGTGTTGTGGCCTACCAGTTTCCACGTCATCTGGAGGAAAATGATTATCTAGACCCGCGCCAGTCCGGCTTCCGCCCCGGTCACAGCACGGAGACGGCCTTGGTCGCGTTGGTGGATGATCTCTGGAGGGCCAGAGATAGAGGTTGTTCCTCTATCCTGGTCCTATTAGACCTCTCGGCGGCTTTTGATACCATCGACCATGGTATCCTGCTGCGCCGGCTGGAGGGGTTGGGGGTCCGGGGCACCGTTTTGCGGTGGTTCGGCTCCTACCTTTCTGGCCGGATGCAGCGTGTGTTGGCAGGAGAAGAGAGGTCGACCCTACGCCCCCTTACTTGTGGGGTGCCACAGGGGTCGGTCCTCTCGCCACTCCTATTCAACACATATATGAAGCCGCTGGGTGAGATCATCCGTGGTTTCGGGGTGGGATACCACCTGTACGCTGATGATACTCAGCTGTACTTTTCCACCCCAAACCACCCCAATGAGGCCATCGAAGTGATGTCCCGGTGTGTGGAAGCCGTACGGATCTGGATGGATGACAACCGACTCAAGCTCAACCCCTCCAAGACTGTGGGCTGTGGGTACCAGCTCCCCGGTTCAGCCAATTAACTCCATCATTGGCCATTGGGGGCATTCAACTTGCCCCCGTGGAGCGGGCGCGCAATTTGGGCATCCTCCTGGATGCCCGGCTGTCCATGGATGACCATGTGACAGCCGTGGCAAGGGGGGGCGTTCCACCAGGTTCGCCGGGTGCGCCAATTGCGCCCCCTACTGGTCCGGGACGCCTTACGCACAGTCACTCATGCGCTGGTGACGTCTCGCTTGGACTACTGTAACGCTCTCTACATGGGGCTTCCCTTGAAATGCACCCGGAGGCTACAGTTGGTCCAGAACGCAGCCGCGCGGGTAATTATGGGGAGTACTAGGTACTCCCATGTGACACCGTTCCTGCGCGAGCTGCACTGGCTTCCTGTGGTCTATCGGGTGCGTTTCAAGGTTTTGATAACAATCTTTAAAGCGCTCCATGGCTCAGGACCTAGTTACTTGCGGGATCGTATTCTGCCCCATACATCCCTGCGACCAATCCGCTCGCACAGAGAGGGCCCCCTCCAGGTGCTGTCCACTAGACAGTGTCGGGGGGCGGCGCCTAGGAGTAGAGCCTTCTCTGTGGCGGGCCCAGCCCTGTGGAATGACCTCCCTCCGGATATTAGGAATACCTCTGACCTCCGCTCCTTTCGTATTAAGCTTAAGACCCACCTATTCCAAGTAGCTGGCCTGGCTCAACTTTGATCTAACCATATCGCTCCTGACGGGTTTTTAATTGGGTATTTTAATTATATTTAATTATTTAGGGGTTTTTTAATCACTGTATTCTAATTGTTTTTTATTCATCAGCCGACCTCCTCCTTGTGTATGTCTCGGTATATGTCTCTGTTATATGTTTGTTTTGTCCACATATTTATTTCATATGTTTCATTGTACGCCGCCCCGAGTCCTTCGGGAGAGGGTGCGGCTAAGAAATAAATAAATATTTATTTATTTATTTATTTATTTATTTATTTATTTATTTATTTATTTATTTATTTATTTATTTATTTATTTATTTATTTATTTATTTATTTATATCCGGTGGGACCAAGAAAAAGGCCTTCTCTGTGGCGGCTGTGAAATTTTAACATTGTCAGCCTCCAGGAGTCCCCATTTGTATAGGCAATCATATAAATTTATTTAATTAATAAATAGAAAACTATATGCTGCTTTATTAAGAATGCAAGCACTCACATGAGCATGCACGTGTGGAAAATCAAAATCACACACAGCAAGCCTGAGGATCCAGAGCCATGTGGGTATACAGTAGTTTTGCTGGTTAGAGGATTATGGGTGTTGCAGTCTACCATATTTTGAGTGGCTTATGTTACAGAATGATTAATATAGCGTAGAAAGAAGAGTTTTCCAGGGTATCAGATTTTTCTGCAGGAAAAAAACAGTGTTCGCAGCCTGAATTTTAATGTTGAAATGCATAAGAGGCAACCAGGACTTCTGATCTCCCATATGTTTTAACATAACTTTTGTATGGCCCTTTTATTAAAGCCCATTAAAACGCCAACATTTTATGTTCACAGAAGAAGATGGGAATTATCTTTGCATATCTCCTAAGTTGATAGATCCTTTCTTGGTAAGCCTTTCTCTGCATTTGTGGCTATCCAGATAGCCGAATTCCATGCAGCTGGCTATGGCCTGCCACTAAAAAATTCCCTCCATTTGTTCTCAACTACAAAGCTCCCATTAAGAGCCCATGGATAACAGAAGTAAAAAAAAAAAAGGTGGGGGGAATAACCCAGAGCTTTTAAACAGCACAAATGTTAAAAGGTAGAGAAACGGAAAGCAGCAGGCCACTAAAAGCCATCTGCCATCTTGGCCTGCCCAGGCATCCCTTCCCCCCAGTGCTGTTTTATATTATCAGTGCCATCTCTGTACTGTGTACAATAGAGACTCTGATGCAGGCGGAACAGTACTGCTCCTTCCAAGATGAGGATGGAGGGTGCTCTCTGCTCAAGAGATATGATGCAGCTCATTCTCCCATCCATAGAAGGCCTGAGAAACAAGGCACAACTTTTGGGTTCTACAGTGGTCATTCTTTACTTTACTTTACTTTATTTAGATTTATAAACCACTCCCTCTCCCCGAAGGGACTCGGGGCGGTGTACAGTCAGAGTTAAAACACCATATACATACATATACATAGAGGAGGCGATATACAAACTGTACAGTAATGATAAAATTAGAAACAACATTAAAATCTACCCCAAAATCTACCCCAAAATTAAAATAACTGCCAGGAGGATTAAAGAATAGAACTATAAATGGGCCAGGCCAGCTAATTGGAACAGCTGGGTCTTGAGTTTCTTGCGGAAGGAGCGGAGATCAGTGGTGGTTCTAATATCGGGGGGGGAGGTCATTCCAGAGGGTTGGGCCCATCACAGAGAAGGCCCTACTCCTGGGCGCCGCCCGTTGGCGTTGCTTGGTGGACAGCACCCGAAGGAGTCCCTCCCTGTGAGAGCGAATTGGTCGCAGGGATGTATGGGGTAGGATGCGATCCCGCAGGTAACTAGGTCCTGTGCCAATCAATGCCAATCAATTCACCAATCAATGTTCTTCCAAATAAATCTGAAGTCAAACAGACTTCAATAGCAATTTCAGATCATATATAAAGGAGAACAAAATATCACTAGACACTATTGCTATGAACTTTGCAGTAGAAAAGACTGCACTGTAGCACAGATTGGAAAAACTGAAGGAAACTGTTCTGACTTTCTGACAAGGAATATTTGGGGAGCCTGAGTCTCCAACGCTGTTGTTCTAAAAATGTCTCACAAACTTTCTTACAAAAGATATTGGGTGGCTACAGCCCAGTGACCCTAAATAAAGGCAAAGGCAAGCTTTGTTGGGAAAAAATATAACTTGAAGACGATGGAAGGAGTTACATGAAGCAATCTTTCCATTTTTCTTCCAATAAATAGGTGTTTTGTGACTCATGGCAGCCATTTTGTGCACACACCCATAACATACTGCCCAAATTCCAGATTGTCACGATGTTAAAAAGTTTGCTAGGCATGAACTGACATTCAAGAGTTAAACTAAGAAAGCTTTATTGCGCAGGTCATAAAACAAAATGTTATCTGAAAGTGATTTATTGCGCACGCGTTACACATTCCAAAATTCCTTTCTTCTTTGTTCGGCTGCCAACTTTGGTAGACGGAGCTTTTTATTATCAAAATGTAACCATTAGTTATTTCTGTTTCATTTACTTTTATTATTTTCGTATTAAAGTTTGTTTATTAATTAGAATATTTCTTAAAGACTTTTATTTTATTTTCTTAATATCTCAAAAGATATGCGGAAGGGAATCAGCCCGGTCCATTGATCTCAGATTTCTCCAGGGCGTTTTTTTTCCCCTGACACAGATGAACTTCCCAAAATGGTCTTACTCTATTTTTTATGTTATACAGAAATATATCACATTTTGAAATCTAAGTTCTACACTTACCACTAAAGTCATATGTTATACTGGCAAATCCTAGGTATAGCATATTATAAAATACAAAGATATTTCTGAGTGGGAAGGTGGGGTTTTCAGAAATTCTTGAATCAGAATTAGGATTCTCATGTTGTCAAAGAATGAAACTCTGTGCATTTTTTTTTGGAACAAAGTTCTCAGTCAGCTCTTTCAGCAGAAGAGGAAATGGGGAATTAACACTGGCAAATGAGGCCTCTGGCTTTTTAAAGGCAGGTATAAAAACCAAAAGAGACAGACCTTCTGCCCTTACCAACTAGCTGACCTGAATAGGAGCAGGAATTGGTGTATTGATTCTCAAGCATCAGCTAATGATGAGCAGTTTAGTGGGTCATTCTAATCAGTATTCACTGAAGCTCATTGTTAGCCCACTTCAAGCTGCCATTTCACCCCTGCCCATTATGCCATTGTAAGAAAGTGTATGTATCTATGTATGTATATTGTCCAAAATATTGAGGATTAAAGGTTAGCAGACTATGCTACTACTGTGTTATTCCAACAAGACCAATTTAAGAGCTTAAAGAAAGCTAGGACGGGTTAAGCCTAAAATAACATGCTCAATCTCAAAATATGAGAGTTCTCTGATGACATTTCCTTTCTAAAAAAAAATTCTTTTCTTTTCCTTTTTAAAAAGAATGAAAATTTGCTCATAAAAATAAATACAAATCATGTTTCTACTTTCTCATAAAATGCAAATGATTTTGTTTTAAATCTATTTATTTTTATTTTCTCCTTCCCATATGCCAGTAATGGTAAACATATAACAAAGGAGACCCCTTTGAGCTGTATGCAACAAAATTTCATTTTAATGTACACCGATTAGTGTACATTCAAAGTGACAATAAAGTTATTCTAAGTCTAAGTCTAAATGTGTCGCATGTGACACATCCAGAGGATCGGGTGAACTGGCAGTAGCGGCAGTGGGAGACTCCTCCCACCCACCTGGATGCTTCTGTGCGTGCGAGCGTGCCTGAACCAGTAGTAAAAAAATTGGCAACCCGCAATTGGACACATCATGTCATTTTGAGTGAAAGACCAGTCCTCCAGACCCTCGAGAAGTTGTGCGAGCAGGCCCTACTCCCATCTTTTGGGCACTACTTCTTTTCATTGTATATCATGTTTATATTGTTCTAAACGTCTTTTGTATAGGCTTTGTAACTTCACTTTTGTCTCTCCGTTTTATCATTAATCCAGAGGAAATCTAGGAGACCAAATTAACTAGCCAACACAATGAAGATGCAGATGTGGAGCGATATAAGGAGATGTTTGAATGTGAGTAACCATTGATTTTATTGATTTATAGTAATATTGCCAGGAACCAGGTAGTTTACCATGCCTAAACAAATAACTAAACAAAATATAAAAATCCAAACTCATACCTCAAATCTCATTTAAAAATCACAAACCAGAAAAAAAGCTCCATTAACCTCCAAGATCCAAATGCCTGGTGAAATAAAATCATTTTATTACCTTTCTGAAGACAGTGTTGTTGCCATCCTGGCCTCTGGAGGCCAGCTGTAGTAATGCAGGGATGACAAGAAAGCTTTCCTTTAGATCCTCACCCATTTTACTTCTCAAGAGAAGGGAATCCAAGGCTTAACTCTACAGGATCAGGAAAAGAGATAATTCTGTGATTTGCTAGGAATGAAGTCATTTAGGACTTTGGGAGATAACACCAGCAATGACACAATGGTACCATCGTCCATCCAAATCATTGTATTATTCTGTTCTCCATCAGATCACTGCTTCACGGACTGTAGATTGCAAATTATATGGCAATAGTATATTTTAAATATATATTTGAAACAAGATTGGACACCTAGACTTGAAACTCAAGCAGGAGGCAAATTCTACGAATACTTACTACAGTGGCAGGTGCCCCTTTTCCTCGTTATTTTGCTTTAGTAGTATTTTTGTTTAAAAATTCATTTTATGTAGATATTTTAATGCATGCATTTGTTTGCAGGATAGGGACATACCTGTCAGGATAGAAAAGAAGAACATTCTTCCCAGAATTTGCAGATCCTAGATTGATCATTAGCTTGTTAGACAAAGAGGTTGGGGAAAAGTTTGGGATGATAATTACTCAATAGAAAGAAGGGTGGGAGGCATGATTGTATGTTTTTCCTTTTTAAAAAAAAACCAAATATGTCTTGTTTCTATATTTCTTATTTTCTATCTTTGTTCTTGTTTGTTTTATCATTAGCACACTTCTTCCAGTTTTGGATGACAGTGTTCAAACTTGTATATAAATATGAGCCATGACTGACAATAAACACCCAAGCACTATATTCCAGCATGCACACTGTACCTCAGAATGTGAAAATAAGATAGAATAGACTGATTAATGAACATAAAACTGAAAAAAAAATCTGAATGAGATTTACATATTAATCCTGAGTAAGAATTACTGAAATCCATTTTTATTCAATTAATCCATTGGATTATTTATTAATCGAGCAAGCATTTAGGCAGTTGGCTTGTCACCTTCATTCTGTGCTTTGAAAGTGCAATTTTTCATGTTTTGCTTTCCTTGATTTTTCTGGGACTTTCGCATGCTAACCGCTCCTTTTCTTACCGAATATCTCTATTTAGTCTCTCCTTCTGACATCACTGTTCCTTGAGGGAGGGGCTAATAGCAAATTGAACGGGAATCTTATTTCATCTTGGAAATTTTAAACCATTCATTGTTTATATCTTATCATCCAGTTTTTTCAAACAAACATGAAACCTTCACTCTTTCCAACAAACATTGCTTCTCTGAAGGTCAGAAAACATCTTACGCGGTTCAGGAAATGTGTAGGTAGTGGTTCTTTTTTAAAAAAAATAATGAATCCAAAATAATTGACTTCCGGTCCTTCTGACCTCCGGTCCTTCCGACACGCCCTAAAAAGTTGGCTTTTCCAGCAAGCTGGCCTGGCCTGTTAATGTTAATGTTAATTTTAACTTATTTTAAATGTATTGTTTCTTTTAAAATTCGGTTTGTTTTTTTGGATATGGATTTAATCTTTTTTAACTTTTAGGGTGTGTGTTTTTTAATGTTGTACGCCGCCCTGAGTCCTTTTGGAGAAGGGCGGCATATAAATCCAAATAAACCAAACCAAACCAATAATGTAGATGTTCCTTTTTGGGGCGCTAGTACCTGGCTTAGTTCTTTTTTTTTTTTAGTGGATCCAAATTCTTTGTAGAGGGAATGAACAGTCATGCCAACATCTACAGGGTCAGCGCCCTAATTTTAAAATACTGCATGAAACACCAGCAATGGCATAAACCCAAAGAAAAATCTGTTGGCACTATTATGGAGAATGATTCTGTACGTAATGTTAATCAATAGAAGGAGCTTATCTTCTTAAGGCAGAGAAGTGTCTAGGCCTGTGTCATAGTTCTCATTCTTAGGTTCAGAAAGAGACACTTTTATTTTGTTTTGGTTTTTCACTGATGCTTTCTGATAGAGCTCCGAGTGTCACTCCAATTCTCAAAATTGTTAGCAGCTTTTACAGGCAAAGCTGAGTGTCCATCACTTTGAATTTTCATTGTTGCATCTGTTTCACCATTTTAACTGCAGCAGGTTGTATTACAATGAGGCCATTAATAGGGAAATGGATACAAACATTTTTATTTCAAATAGCAGCTCTTGGAAAAGATCTGGAAAACAGAATCAAGCCATATGATTGTTAAAGAAAGGGGGGTGGTAACTCAGTGCCAGCAGGCAGTGTGCCACTATTTGTGAACATCTTTTAAATACAAATACCTTATTAAAACAGGCACTGGGGAAAGAGGCAGGGGAATATGTACAGGCTCATTTTATGCCCTTTTCCATTTCCCCCCTCCTTTACTTATCTTTCTAAATAATTAATATGCCTTTTAGAAAGTTTGACATAAATGTCAAGCTGAAATAAAATATATCAATAAATATAATCATCTATCTTTAGACTGAACAAAAACCAAATACCTAGCTTTCATTCAGGAAAAATAACCAGCATATAGCAACTGTAATGCTTATTAAGGCATTCAGTTAATTCTTGTTCCATTCCATACAGTGCAATGGCCACAAACAGAATACATCAGTAATTATATTTACTTACACAACATCCTTTTAGCTTCTCAATTTCCTAGAGATGGAGAAGCAACAAAAGAATATGGGTAATGCACCATATGCTGGAAATCAAGAGAAAGCCTGAGTGCAATTTAAACACAAACAAACAGTGTTCTGCATAGCCAATTTGGAAATGGACCTTGCAAAGAAATGCTTTTTTAAATTTTATCTTGATTTTTTTTAAAATTAAGATTTAATTTTAAGATTTAATTTTTTTATTTTAAAAAAGCCTTAAACTATTGTATAGAATTCAACTGGAAAAAATAGTTTTAAAACTGTTTTTATTTTAATTATGGATAGCTTTTTAATCAGACTGTGACATACATATTTTCCTCTATGTAAAACTAACTTGATCAATTCTTATATGACTATTTTGATCATTAGCTTAATTAAAGCATTTCAAAACTTTCTTCCAATTAAAGTGGCAATCAATTTAAGGTATTTAGTTTCTAATACTTAGAAAAATAGCAGGTGGCAGATACCATTTTAAAAGGAGATATACGTTCAGTTGCATGCAGGTGAACATATTTTTACAAATTGATACTAGCTATAGTAGATGCATGTATAGTCTTAAATAAGAAAAAAAGATGAAAATGCCTTTTGTTTCAGAAATACCTGGCACACTTGTAAATATATGCCAATTTAATCTGTTAATAAATTAAGACATGTTTATAAGACTCCTTTAAGCCAGCAATCAGATTTAGATGTAATGAAACTGAACTGTTGTAGTCCATAGAAACAAATCTGTTTTAAAAATCATGCTATTTGAATCATTTTTAAGGGTGGAATTATGAATTGTTCCCAGAAGTATACATATTAAATATTTTACTTTAGCACATATTTCATACAATTCTTCCAAACTTAACTTAAAATAGGAAATCCTAATGCACTGTTATTTTGCTTCTAAGTTGTTTGATGGTTGTAGATATA
The DNA here is from genome assembly GCF_964273705.1 of Natrix helvetica. NCBI lineage: Eukaryota > Metazoa > Chordata > Lepidosauria > Squamata > Natricidae > Natrix > Natrix helvetica. The sequence goes on from NC_138552.1 coordinate 245,018,466, forward strand.
TCCCAGGGCTATCATTCCTAAAAGTGTTCCAAAGTACTCTGTAATTCAGGAAATGGAGTATTGATATTTAATTCCTTCAGATTTAAAAATAAAAACAACAGGCACAAAAATAGAAATATTCCCTAGAAAGTTGAACTATTTATTTTGTAAAGATTGCAAGTGACTGCAAGATTGCACCGAACAGTTTCAATGTGTTATCATGAGTCTTCCATGTAACAAATTGCACATAATTTTTACACCACATTATCTGCAAGCCTAAATCACATTGATTTGATATACCATTTTTTTAATGTAGCATGAGAATCAAAGAAAAAAATAGGAGGGAAGGAAAGAGGCAAACCTTACCTAGTTATTATTCTCTTGGGATCTCAGTTTTTAACTTTTCTTACCTCAACAGAAAACACTAAAAGCCTTTAATAAATTTACTGATATGTATGATTAATCCTAAATGCTATTAATCTATGTATTTACACTGCGACTCTTTTATTGATTTTGTTTAGGAAAGTATTTTTGTTTTATGCATATTTTACTGTCACAGATTATAGCAATTTGAATATAATATTTAAGGGTGAAACTTTTAGAATTATACCTATAGAATTACAGCCATAAGCTTTTATTAAATGTTACATTCCATGTGTTCTTGTCCTACTTATAGCTGTAGACTTCTTGCATCTTTTAGAACTAAGTGTTCCTACCTTCTTCTTGAAGGGGAAAGAAGGAAAAACAATTCCATTTGCAAATATCATTTTTAATGTACATTTATAATCTAGTACAACACATAAGCATGCAGAGAGCTGACAAGTATAAAGCAATCTGAAATTAGTCATCAGTTACAGTTACCAATTTAGATATGAACATGACCATGACAGATACATTTGAAATATTGACCATGTTTAAATCTATGGATAAGATTTGACATTTGCATTGTTTGTCTAATAATACTAACAAATAATAAAGTATTCCTAAATCAGGGTAATTGCAACGTGTTCACTTACTTAAAAGTATTCCATATACAATATCATAACATACAGTATTATAATATCCTAATTTCCTATGGTATAATTCTTGTTACCTATACCCCTATTAGTTATGAAGCTATTTTTGTTCTTTTAAATCTTTTCATCAACATTTTTCAATATTATCAATATACAGTCCAACAAGATTTGCTGAATATATTTAAAATTTCTCTAGAGACAGAAAAGAGTTCTTGATCAGAATTCACAACTTGGCAAAATACAAATGTGTTGTTTCATTATTAAACTTTCCCCCTTTTTAAAATTATGTTATGGCTACATTATATAGCTTACAATTATTATTGGCATACAGATACTGGTGTGTTTGCATTTCTATTTAAAATATTACCAAAAAAATTTACTGTGTAAAAATTTCTGTCAGAAGGTAGTTAAAAATGCTATCAAAGATGTTTTTTCATATTCTTGCCAAAAATCTTATTCATCTGATTTCTCACACAGTGCATTTAAGCATGGTACCATTTACAAGAAAGAGAATGTTATTTTCTTGAAAAAGATCCTGAAATTCAACTTGCGCTGAAATATATTAATTTTTATCCATTTATCCATCCAAAATTATCCAATTTTCATCCATTTATCCACAGTTATCAAACTATTTTCAATATTGTTCTTCATTAGCTGGCAATTACAGTGTGATCTTTAAAAAGAGATATAAATCTAAGACTTACTTAAGCATTCAGGAGAGTGCACTGCACTACTAAAGATTATGTATCTTGCAACACAATTCTGCTGCATATTCTCACCTCCTGATAGAAGGGTATCTGCTCGGGTTTCCTACAGCCAACCAGACCATCCTTCAGCGGTCCATTACAGAATCTTCCTCCCTTCCCCCCAGGGTTTTCATTTTCCATTTCCAAATTCTATTCAACATGCTGTCGTTATTGAGCATGCTCTGTCCGCATGGCTTTCTTGGAAAAGAGAGTTTCTCTTATAATTTGGGGGTGGCGGGGGGTCTTATTTATTTTTTCTCCAAAGTATCTTCTTGGGCCTTCTTTCGTTTCTCAGTTGTCCCATTAAGGATCTATTATATTATCTGAAAGAGACTGATCACAACATAACAATAGTATGCTGGAGAAGTTTTGTCTTCAGAAAAGACATACCCTATGTTGTTGTTGTTTTTAAATGAAGGAGCTGAAGACCAATTTTCTCCTTCTCCCCCTCTATCTTTCAGCTTTAGTACAATGTTCTTCAACTCAGCAAAGCAGCTTGGCAGGAGATTTCAAACTCTGTTCTGTCTCTTTGAAAGATCCCTACAATAGCTGGTTTGGATAGAGACCAATTGTTGGTGCATTACCATTTGTAAATGCTCAGAGAATCTACTCTTTTTTTTTTGGCAGCATCTCAGGTTGAAAGAAGGCAGTAACAAGGGTAAGGATGGGGAGAAAATGGCCCTTATTTAACCATTAGACTCCAGCTTGGTACATGCAACTTGCCAGGTGTAGTTTACATAGGCATACAGACAAAAGTGGATATAAACAGAACCTTTTTGACTTTTTATCATCTCATGCAGTCTTCATTCAAAATTAGATGCTTTGCATTCGGAACCCCAAGATTAGATTTCCATTCTACTGATCTGATTCCAGAATCACCACTTTCTTAAGAAACATTTGAATAACCTCCTTATGCCTCCCCTAAATAACCAAGAGGATACACGTTGCCCCTTCTTTTTGCCAATCAGACCTTTCCATTCTAGATTTGCAAATGGGCTTGCCAGAGCTTTTAAAATAAGAAAAGCAGTAAGTAAAACCTTGCTTTTTTCCTACCAATAAGGGAAGAACTTATACCTGGGGAAAAAAATAAGTATATTAAGAACACAGCTTGGATTTATCTCCTGATAAAGTGATACATTGAGAGAATGCATTCATGAATATCCCTTTCTTCCCCCTGTCATTATTATTCCATTATTCTATGGAAACTGGTGACCTTTCATTGTCTCATCTCTTCCAACCATCTCTACCAGGGCTTGGTGTAACTGGAAGAGCTGAAGCACGAATGCTAACATCTCGCTAGATGCAGCTGCTAGTACAATAGGATTAATTTGCCATCGACCAACTCTAATGCCCCTTCTGTTTCATCATCATTCCCCCACCAGGGGCAGTGGTGGAAGCATCTGTTCCGCTGCTATTTTACTGGTGCCATTCGTATGCCACAACAGTGAAGGTCTGTCAGCATTTCCATGACATGCAAGGCACCCATCTGCATTGCCAAACAGGAGGCACTGCTTTCTCAGGCAGTGAGGGGAAGAAAATCAAAAACTTGTGCTGAAATATGATGCACGTTGTATTGTATGGGTTGATATTAGCACTCTTTATGCTTGTTGTTAGTCTTATTTGTTTGGCGTTATATGTGTATGTGTGAATTTGAAGTTAGGAAGATGTATGTCGTGGATTGATGTTCAGTTTACACCCTTTCTACCAATTTTTTCTCTTTACAGTGATGTTACCATTGTTTATTTTTTAAAAGTAATAGATGAGTTTGTGTGCAATGGTAAACAGTCATGTAGGTTTAAAATCGTATCCATAATTTTAAAAGAAAATGAAGCTGGCCCCAAAGCACAAGATTCAAGCCTGCCCCCCCCCTAAAAAAATAAAGCAGAATTAAGCTTCACTTTAAAAGATTAGTGACTTGCTATTACATTAAAGCTACGAACTATGCTTTATAATTATCATTTGCTAAGTCAGCCAGAACTGGTTACATATTTTTTAAAAAACTAATTTTGATTTTAAGCCTTTCAGCACATCTAAAAAAAGTTGCATACCCTTTTGCACTTTTCAGATGATCCTGAGGACTCACATAAATCTCCAAGTGGCCTCAATGACTCTCGGAAAGAGCGCTAATGAATAGATGACTCCACCATTCAGTCAGAACTGAAGAAGCTTCTTGGATGAGAAGCGAAACATCTTCAAGGAAAAAGAAAGTTCAGTTGCCTTTTGAAAAAGCACCTTTGGGACAATCCTGATTTGCAAGTAACATGAAATCAGAAATCTGCTAACACAGATTTTAACTGAAGTTTATTTTTCCTTGATCACAGAAAAGGAAGAGCAGGGGAGGGGATATATTAACTGTATATTGTATGTTTTTTGTTATGAACCAACATGATATGATAACACAACTTTAGATGTGCCTGTTGCGTGCAATAGAGTAATGTAATAATCCTCAAGTGACTCCTTTTAATGGCCACTTGATTATTAAAAATAATATTTTCCTCTATAAACATAATGGCTATTTGGAATCAATAAAATGCAGTGCTAGAACTGAAGTAACAAACAGGTGGTCAAATCTTCTTTAAGTAATAATTTTAACAAAGGTGAGAATTTAAAGATAAAAAATAACACAAGCTAAATAAATAAAAAACACAAAAGAAAAAATAAAAATTAAACTGCAGAAACCAAAAAATTATAGAAAGAAAAATAGAAAAGAAATAGAAATAAAAATAAAGAAAATTTCCCCCTTTATTAACACAAGTACAATTTTCATAGTTTATTATCTTCTCTTAATATAAACAAATAATCTCATTGGGTGAGGGATCCTTACCAGCCGCCTTGAAGGAGGCGGTGGTGAGACCCTTACTTAAGAGGCCTGCACTCGACCCAATGGAGCTAGCTAACTATCGTCCAGTCTCCAACCTTCCGTTTTTAGCGAAGGTTGTCGAGAATGTGGTGGCGCAGCAGTTTCCACAACACCTTGACGAATCCGAGTATCTAGACTCACGCCAGTACGGCTTCCGACCCGGGCACAGCACAGAGACAGCCTTGGTCGCGTTGGTCGATGATCTCTGGAGGGCCAGAGATAGAGGTTTTTCCTCTATCCTGGTCCTATTAGACCTCTCGGCGGCTTTTGATACCATCGACCATGGTATCCTATTGCGCCGGTTGGAGGGGATAGGAGTCGGAGGTACCGTTTTGCGGTGGTTCGGCTCCTACCTCTCCGACCGGAGGCAATGTGTGTTGACAGGGGGACAGAGGTCGACCCCGAGGCCACTCACTTGTGGAGTGCCACAGGGGTCGGTCCTCTCGCCTCTCCTGTTCAACACATATGTGAAGCCGCTGGGTGAGATCATCCGTGGTTTTGGGGTTGAGTATCACCTCTACGCTGATGATACTCAGCTGTATATTTCAACCCCAAACCACCCCAACGAGGCTGTTGAAGTGATGTCCCGGTGCTTGGAAGCCGTCGGGGTCTGGATGGGGGACAACAGACTTAAACTCAACCCCTCCAAGACCGAGTGGCTGTGGCTACCGGCACCTCGGTTCAGCCAGCTGATTCCATCGCTGGCCATAGGGGGCGAACAATTGCCCCCTGTGGAACGGGCGCGCAATTTGGGCGTCCTCCTTGATGCCCGGCTGTCAATGGATGACCATGTGGCAGCCGTGGCGAGGGGGGTGTTCCACCAGGTTCGCCTGGTGCGCCAATTGCGCCCCCTACTGGACCGGGATGCCCTACGCACGGTCACTCATGCGCTGGTGACGTCCCGCCTGGATTACTGCAACGCTCTCTACATGGGGCTGCCCTTGGGACGCGCCCGGAGACTGCAGTTGGTTCAGAACGCAGCCGCGCGGGCTGTGATGGGGAGTACGAGGTACTCCCACGTAACACCTCTCCTGCGCGAGCTGCACTGGCTACCTGTGGTTTTTCGGGTGCGTTTCAAGGTGCTGATTACCATCTTTAAAGCGCTCCATGGCACGGGACCTAGTTACTTGCGGGATCGCATCCTCCCACATACATCCCTGCGGCCAATTCGCTCACACAGGGAGGGACTTCTCCTGGTGCCGTCCACTAGGCAATGCCAACGGGCGACACCAAGGAGTAGGGCCTTCTCTGTGATGGGCCCAACCCTCTGGAATGACCTCCCCCCCGACATTAGAACCACTTCTGACCTCCGCTCCTTCCGGCAAAAATTGAAGACTCACCTGTTCCGATTAGCAGGCCTGGCATAATTACAACTGTCCCTCCTGGCAAATGTATTATTATCTGGTTATTTTAGGGTTTTTAATCTGTTGTGTCCGTTTTAGGGATTTTAAAAAATTATATTTATTCAGCTTTGTACAGTTCTTTTAATTGCATTTTAACCTCCTCCAAACTGTACATATTTAATATTTAATTTTTATTGTATTTTTGTGATATTCTCTATGGACTGTACACCGCCCCGAGTCCCTTCTGGGAGAGGGGGCGGTCTAGAAGCACAAATAAATAAATAAATAAATAAATAAATAAATAATAAATAAATAAATAAATAAATAAATAAATAAATAAATAAATAAATAAATAAATAAATAAATAAATAAATAAATAAATAAATAAATAAATAAATAAATAAATAAATAAATAAATAAATAAATAAATAAATAAATCTTCCCATATCATATGATCAGCAAAAGTTCATTAAGGATTGCCAGAGATAACTACATGTTTATTTTAATCTTGAACAAATAAACCTATTTTATATTCCTCCCCTGTACTTTTAACAATCTTGGTTTTTAATCTTTTCAAGTAATCTCCAATTGATTTTGTTTTTTAAAAAATGTTGTCCCTTCTCAGGAAATCCTTTAAAATTTTAAGAGGTCTCTCTTGTAAATCTACTATAGAAAAGATATCCACTCTTCTATTGCATTATTTCTCTGTCCCTTTTAATTATTAAAATATCAGGCAGCCTCATTTGCATTTCAACTATATCATCTCTTTCCATAACCTTCTTATAGTTTATCATGTTTAAATCCACATTCAAATCAATTTCAGTCTTGTTTTAGTGGTCCACCAGTGACCTATGGAGCTGGCAGCAGATCGGATAGTGAGGAGGTTGGGGAAGAACATGGGCCAGTCCTGGAGTCCGGGGAAGGCTCGGACGAGGGCTCTGCATTGGAGGCAGAGGGGGGGCCAAAGTCATTTGGTAGTTATGTGCCTCCAGAGTCTGACATGCTGAAGGCAGAAGAACAGTGGAAGCCTGTTCCCAGTGTGTGTATGTGCAGAGCTGCCAGAAGGCAAGAACAATTAAGAAAACAAGGTCAACTTGGGAGTAAGGCTTGGAGCTGATTGGTCCCTCCTATAAGTCATAAAAGAGGAGCAAATGGGACATTAGCCTTTGCAGGAAGCAATTAGTTCATCTGGTCAGTTCAAGCTCTGAGAAGTTCTGTTTGATTCTGTGCTAAGTTTGGCCTTGCAAAACTAATTAGCAATTAGGTCTCTGGCAGCATTTCAAGGGGGATAAGGTGGGTGCTTATCAACATTCTCCTGAAAGACTGTGGCAACTTGAGCAGACATCTCTCGGAATCTTCACAGACTGTTTGTGAAGCCTTGCAGGCTGTGAATGACCATAATTCACAGCCGTATAAATGAAAGAGGGTTTTGGGGACTAAGATTGTGATTTATATTTTCTCAGGAAGCCTAGGTCAGAACACTTGTCCAGTAGAAGTTGTCTTCTTCTGAATATCATTGCCACACCATTTATCTATGACAACATTTTTAAGTTAACTTCATTATTCATAAATATTCTTCAACAAATCAAATGTTAAAGTATTTTGCTCCATTCAGTATTAACAACTCAACTTTAAGTGTTCTTGTATTTTAGTTGTATTTTAGTTTCTTCTGGTTCCCTCTAATATCCAATGTTCAATATCCTGTCCTATCATTTTGCCTTCTAAGGATTCCAAACAGCAGCATGTTCCCAGAGAAGGATTCTTATCATTAAGTGGAAAGACTTATTTCAAATCCCTGTGGACCTTAGTCTTTTTCTAACTTTCCAAAAATCGACACTCTATAATCACCATTTTGCTATTTATTCAAAAGAGTTAAAAAAAAATCCTTAAATATATACTATAACTACTTTTGCTAAGGAGAAGGAGGCTCACACAGTGATGACAATTTTAAAAATGTCATTCCAAAGATTCTCAATATTTGAAAAGCAGTAAAATAATAATAATAATCTACAATACAGCATCCAGTCACTGATTTCCACTTTGGAGACAATTCCAGAAAATAAGAAACAAAAATAACGCTTTAATGAATGAGTTTATGTATAAAATGTTTACAGTCTTAATGATACTGTTTTGTAAAAAAAGAAAGTATTCACAACGTAATACATTGTTCAGAAGTATTCAAGGAATACAAAGTTTGCATGGCACTTTAGACCAGGTATTACACACACACAAATTTAAAAAGTACAGACAAAATTTTGCACAAATTACAGATGCAAATTTTAATGTCATTTCAGAGATATAGATCATATATACTTTTTTACTGCTATATGAAATTGTACACAATATATCAGTTTGTGTTAAATGGAGGATCTAAGTTACCCATTTTTATAGGACGCATATGCACAAAATTATGTTTAGGTCTTCTTTTGATTCCACCTCCACACCCACACTCAACCACCTAACTTTAATAAATGACATGAGGTGGCATACAAAAATAATTAAAATATGGGAAAGAATAATAACAAATACTCATAATGCAAACTAAAACAATTAAGTAAAAGTCAAAATTAAAATATACTACAACTCACCAATTGAGAACTGTAATCATTTTAATCCAAGTATCCCTCTACATCAGAGGTGGGTTGCTCCCGGTTCGGACTGATTCAGCTGAACCGGTAGTGAAATTCAGGCCTGGGTCACAGAAATGGCAGTGACCCAGGCCTACCACGCCCCTGAACCAGTTCCCTTGCCATTGCTGGGCCACCGCCATTTTGGTTTTTAGTGACTGAGCGTGTGCAGTTCACCGTAAATTGTTCTGTGCATACCGGTTTACCGGTAGTAAAACTGTCAGCAACCCACCCCTGCTCTACCTGCGTGCAGAGTCAGGACAACTTTCATGTTCACTTCAGCCGTTAATGACCCTTCTCATTTTACAGAAACCCAGAGGATGATTATTTAGAAAAAGCTTTTCTGAGGCGAGTCAGTTCCACATCATTAGTCCAGTATTCATTACACACTTAACAAAGTTGTCAGAATTCCTAACTATCTGAATCTGATTAAAATAGCAAACTAGACCAAAGCATGAAACAAAAACATTTCATTTGATCCAGTGCTGGGTTGCAATTTATTTTACTACCGGTTCACTCATGCGTGTGCGTGACACTTCTGCGCATGCGCAGAAGCGTTTGGGCAGGTGGGCGGAGTCTCCTGCCACTACCACTACCGGTTCACCCGATCCAGAGCAAATCAGCAGCAACCCACCTCTGGTTTGATTTCAAGTAACTTCAAATTAATTCATTTTCACATTATTGCCATACTAAGTATATTTTAGGGACAACAGAAAGAAAGTGGCTAAGTTACTCCAGAAGTTAAGAAAAGGGTATTTTATTCACTTAGAGATTTCCTAACCAAACTATGTTTCGTGTGGTAGAAGGGATGAAATTATTAAACATTACACTGGAAAGTAATAATATTAATATTAATGTTTTTTTTTTGTAATAAAATTTTATTGGTTTTTCAACATTTATAGGGAAAAGGGTAAATGGACAGGTATACAAATTTTGGCAGTTGCAAAATGTGAAAGGCGCCCCTCCCTCCATACCCATAGTATACATTTATATATAATGCATTGGTATATAATTGATTACAATCAGCATATTAGTTCTATTACTAAATTCAATCAGATTAAACATTACAGTATAAAATCCTAATATAATTCCATTATCACTTTCGGTCAGTTTATAATAATATGATTTTCTTGTTTATTTTTGTGATCTGAGTCTTCTTGCTATTGCCCCATCTCCCTCCACTGGCAGAGCTCTGGCCCCTCCCGTGTCCTGCGTGTCCGTTGTAGTGTCTGGTGTTTTCTCTAGGAGTATTTTATTTTTTTCCATAAAGGCCTGCGCCTCTATGGGTGAATTGATTCTAATTCTTGTCTCCTCCCAGAATATCAGCATACCTTCAGGCATCAACCATCTAAACCACACCCCTTTCTGGTATAATTTATTCGCTAATTGCAAATAATTCTTCCTTTTTTCTCTAATCTTCTTAGGGATCTGCTTCAGAATGGTTATCTCCATATCATGATATATCAATGCTTGCCCCCTTTGTACACCCAGAATTTCATCTCTTGTGGTTTTTCTAAGAAATTTAATATGAACCTCCCTGGGTACATTGTGTGTTCTAGCATAAGCTGAGTTCACTCTATAAACCAGGTCTATATCCCACCCCATCTGTTGTTTTTCTTTGTGTGTGTAGTCAGCCAGGATGTTTGTCATGATGTCCCTTATGTTTTCCCCATCTTCTTCTATAACATTTTGAAATCTAAGATAATAGGACATTCTCTCAAATTCTAATTTCATCTGTTGGATGTCAAGATCTTTGTTCCCTTTCTGCACAGCTTCCACCACCCCCCTCACCTCCTCCACCCCCCCCTTCCACAAGATTCAGTCTTTGTGAGTTCTTATAAATTTGGGCTTGATTTTCTTTAATTTCATCTTTCATTTCCCTTAGCTGTTTCTTGATTTCCTCCTGGCCCTGTAAAATTTGTTGAAGCATTTGTTGAAAGTCCATCTCTGTAGTCTTAGGTTGCATCAGATCTGTTATCTTTGACTGTGTGGCTGGACTGGATGTTGCAGATGTTGGAGCAGACGTGGCAAAGCCAGGTTTTCCAGGAGGTGGTCTTTTGGATGCCATCCTTTATAACGTTAAAAGTTCAGTCCATATATAAGATAAACAATCAGAAAAGAAGGGTAGCCAGGTGAGTTCCGGGAGCAGAAGAACCAGGCAGAAGAGAATCTCTCTAATAAGTCTGGCAATAGATAGAAAGTTTCCCCTAGAAAGTTCAAAAAATACCAATCCACAAGAGATTCCTCTGGGAGACACGGAGACAAAGACCGGAAGCCTGAATTTTAAAGGTGGAGTCAGGTTTCACAGTTCATAAAGACAACGGAAGTGTGCCATCTTGCCCTGCCAGTTTTGGGCACAGAGGCATAACAAAGTTTTTAAAAAGTTCCAAAAGTCCTCAAATCACAGTAATATGTAAAATTAAATTGAAAAGAAAGTCATCTCAACCTGGGTGAGGCTTCATTCGTTGGCTCTCCCCCCTCCTCCTCCCCCAGGGGCTGAGAGCAAAATTGTTCCTCGCCGCTTGTCCAAGGGGGGGGGAAACCCCCCTCCCTCCAGCCGCGCCTCCAAATTGCTCCGAAAGTTGTTTTAAAGAAAGCTGAATAATTCTTCGTACTGAATAGGGAATGAAGAGAGAAGCAACCTCACTGCACCGCAGCTGCTTCCTTCTATTGTTGCATTCTCCAGTCGGCTTTAGCGAGGCGCGAGGCGTAGAAACGCGAAGCGCCCTCCGATCTTGCTCCCCGGTGCCTTGGGCGCGCGAGAGACCTCCCGCCGGCCGCCGCCGCTGCAGGAGTCCCCCGCGCTGCCGCCCCTCCGGCAGGACCCCTCTGCGGGGTGTCCTGTGCCCCCCAAGGAGTGGGGAAGCCCACTGGGGAGCCGGAGCGGGCAAGGAGCTGCCCGTCGCCGCCGCCGCCGGAACCGGAACCAATATTAATGTTAATTATATCTAGACTTAAACACACTTTCATCTTGGCCCTATCTCCTGTTTTTAGCATCCCTAGCATGCCTAAAAAAAATGAGCCTCAGCAGAACATTGTGCCCTCCAGGTCTAGTATCTTCTTATTTTGCCTTCCGCGAAAGTGGTTTAGAACAAAACTAAAGCAAGGCAGGAGGTACTTGGGGGTGAACATTAAGAAATATTAACTTCTGAGGGTGGGGGGCGGAGGTAGAAGGCTAAAACAAAGTAACTTTCCTAAGAACCAAAATAAAGTGCAGAAGTAGGAATTTGGGTTCTAATTTTTTTTTCTTTTACAAAAATTCTCCCTTTGATGGAAAAACAAGTTTTGGAATTGACCAAGTATTGTTTTGATCATAATGAAATCAACTTCTTAATAAAGTGTTTGGAATAATCAACTCTATTATCAACCCTGTCATTCAGGGGGAAATCTGCATGGTATAATCAATAAAATCCTAGAAAAAATTTGTTTGGACAGAAACTACACGACTGTCTGTGCAAGGCACAGACCCCCAGCTTCTCTCTTGTTGCATATGTTCTGAGCATGTGCATGGTGTTTATCTATAAAATGTGGCACCATCAAATAATATATTGTGGTGTGAGTGTATGTTTTCTGAATCTGTGTCAAATGTGGGTGTGATGGATGTAATAATAATGTGGAACACATGAGCTTAAATAGGTATGTGTTGGGAGAGGATCTCTATATGTAATAATTCAATATTAATTGCATTTCAAACAAGGCGGTTTTATCCCACTAGGTTAGAGCCCATATCCACACAGGTTGAATTAGACAAGGAAACAAAAGAATAGAGAATGTCTCCTAAAACACAACATTCATGAGGTAAATGAATTATTTAACAGACAGCTAAATAAGAAAAAAACTCCACGGCAACTAAAATCCACAGCCAACCATCAAACCCAGGGTGGACTCTTTCCCCAAAGCTGTAGACAATGAAATAAATTTTGTATCTCTGATTCATTTGCCAGCAGACAAAGCATTGTTGCCCCCATCCCGAAACACAGCCCTCCCCCTTAAAGAAAAAGAAATAAGCAAATGCCTGATGGGTATCTTTGCCCATTATCTCCCAAACCTTTGCCACCAGCATGCAGAGAGAAGCGGGGGGGGGGAGAGAAACGAGAAGTAAAGTGTGTATATTGTAAGCGTTGGTTAAACAATCCCACAGTAATTCTTATTTGCTGGAGGTTTTCGAGAGCAGATGTAGGATTGGCAGGGGCTAGGAGCTGGCTATATTGCACTTGCTCATTTGGAGCCAACATGGAAATAGCACAGAAAAGCCACTGTTTTTTTGTTGATGTTATTGTGCGTGTGTGTATATTTGCCGTTTTGCCATCCACTAGTCTAAGGTTTCTTGGATTCATGTTGACCCATCCGAGGGAGGGAGAGAGGAAGGGGGAGGAAACATATTGGGACACAATCCAAAAGAAATATGACTTATATCAGCTGCTGCCTGAGACTGACTTTGCAAAGCTGAAGCTGCTTTCGCAGTAGCAAATGGCCGCATGATGCATTGCTTTGGGTGGCTTCAGTTTCTCAAACAAGAACAGGCAAATAGAGAGAGAGCTCTGCCAGCCACAGCATCAAAGAAGTATCTTCAACTGCCAAGCAATAACTTAGATAGTCATAGCTGCCGTCACCTAGTTCACACATGCTTTTTAAATATGTTTTGGCAGCATGCGTTGTGGCTGCACAAAAGGAAAGTTGGCACATCAGAGCGCACTTTGTTTGATACGACTATACTAGATGCATTACCCAGCTGATATCTTCATCAGGGTGTCTGTCTTGGTTTTAAGGAGCAATTTGAGCCACCGGAACAATAAAGTGACCCCCACACATCCCCCCACAAGCATGAGAATACAAGCACACATACACACTAATTTCACCTGCATATGCAATTGTTCAATTGTAATGTTGGAATCACAGAGATGAATAGGGGATAATATGTGTGAATTATTATGTTTCTCAAAGTGGGGTGCATCACCCAGCACTTGGTCCTTGATAATAGAAAGAAACCAAACTGTCTTTAGATAATACACCAAACATATCTCTGGCCAAAATGCTGCATTTCAGCCACATTCTCTCCAGTGCTCTGGTCAAAGGAGGAAAACGAAAGCTTTCAGGCAAAAGGCCGGCAATCAGGCAGCCTCCAAATCTTACTATCTGCCTCTGCAAAAGCCCGTTTTGTGTATATGTAAAAGAGCACAAAATAGAACAAAATCATGGATACACAAAATGCAAGAATAGTGCAGGTCAGCCTGTTTCAGCAGACCGCTTGCTGTTTGTTTAATCACATAACCATTCATTTTCATCTTGAGTATGGGTAAATGGTTGAAAAATGTTATTAGAAGCATAATTAATAACGCTTCAAATAATGACCGTCTTAATACAAGAGAGACTAAGCAGATAAAGACTTCGTAGGCTTGCAAATATTTTGAAGAGCTTGTGAAGTTTGGCATCATAAATGCAGGTAAAGATCATCACTTCTGGTGATGTGTAATCTTTCACACAGAATGATCAGAACAGTCCATGACCTAGCAAGAATAGGCCTCTTCTCACAATCAGTGTAGCTTCTCAAATTCCTCCTGAAAAATCTCAATTTTCTATATAAGAAATTGCTTTCTTAGCATGCTCAGTAAGGAAGAAGCTCATTGAAAAGCGCTATACTGTCTCCATGACTATGCTACTCCTCTGGAAAGAAAGAAATTATCACAGTTATCACACTAAGAGAGATCTCCCTACAAAATTCCTTTTTCTGCTATTTATCCCCAAAACATTTTTTTTAAAGAATGAAAGAATTGAACTGAGCCCGTGATGGCGCACCTATGGCACAAGTGCCAGAGGTGGCACGCAGAGCCCTCTCTGTGGGCATGTGTTTCATCACTAGCTGCTCTTCTTCTTCAAAAAAACAGACTGGTTTGGGGGGCTTTTTCAGGCTGTTTTTCAGGCTGTTTTTGGCCCAAAAATGGCACAAAAAACAGCCTGAAAATGCCCCCCAAAATGGCCAAAAACAGGCATGCGTGCACCAGCCAGCTGGTCTTTGGGTTTCTGGTTCTCCGGTGCACACATATGCACATGCATTCCGGTTTGGACACTCAGTGCCGAAAAGGTTTGCCATCACTGAACTGAGCTATGGACAACCCTTCCTGCCCTTTTTAGAAGGGCATGAAGACTTGACTCTTTTCCAAACATTAGAGGCCAGTCCGTTTGTGTTCCAGTGAGGATGTACGGTACTTTGTGTTTTTAAAGAGACAGTCTCAACTTTTTTGTGTTTGTGTGTTTAATATTGTTGATGTTTTATATGGACTGTTGGCTACCCAGAGTTTTGTCAGATAAACAGACATCATTACAAATCTGATTAAGAAAAAAAACTATTTATCACTATCTAAGAATCAGCATCTAAGGAAAGGGATTAATATAAAATTACCTTTTGTAGCCACTTAGGTTTAACACTTGTTTTACTCCTAGCTCCTCTGGTCAAGTACAGGAAGTTATTTAAGTGTGAGCCAAACAATACGTCTATGACTGCCCTTTGCACTCATTGTTAAAATTAAGTTCATTTTCAATTACTTTTTAAAATTCTATATAGTCATCCTATCTTCATCCAGCTGAAACTGCTAATATAACTTCCCCTTGTCTTACATGACAAATGGTCATCCTTCCAAAGTGGAAGTATGTTAGCCTCTTCTAATTCTAACTTCCTGCATGAAAAGCCTCCAGTTTCCCATAAACAAGAATTAGTCATTGCTCATACACAGAATAAAGCTGTTTCCTTCTTTCCAATAAAAGCCTACAGTTTTAACAAGTTCTTGTCTTAGAAAAGCCTAACAAGGTAGCAGGAAATTAAATGTATATGTATATTTTTGCTGAATTGACCAGTTCTTCAGCTTTCTTCTATCACCATCTATTTCACAGCAGCTTCGTGTGCAGATATTTCTTATTCATGATTTTGCCTAGTTCTTTCTGAACATTTGTGAAATGTTGAAGTCATGAAACGGCTGGGATAGGTCAGGGGTACCAAACCCAAGGCCCAGGGGGCAGATCCAGCCCATGGGGTGCTTAGATCTGGAAATAGCAATGGTCCACCTTGGAAATAGCAATGGTCCAGCCCATAGTCCTTCTGCCAGCAAAAACGGAGCTCCGTTTTCACTGGCAGAGGGTTGCAGGAAGCCATCGCAGCTGAAAATGGAGCTAGGGAGCCCATTTTCTCTGGCAGAGTGCCACCCCACGTGCCCCCGACACAAGCAACATCAAGGTGGCCATGCCCACCCTGGCGCCCCAAGGTCAAACGTAACCCTGATGCAGCCATCAATGAAATCGAGTTTGGCACCCCTGGCATAGGTGATCTGATGCATAACAGCAGTTAATATGGAGCTGGTCACAGAACAGCCACTAAGCAGAAGGCAAATTATAAAGATTCATTTCTGCTACTTACGATTAACTTTGCATAATTTCATCTCCTCATCAACTGGCAGTTCCAGTTGAAAAACAATAGAGTTTTTAAAAATATGCTACGAAAATTAGAAGTCAATTTTTTAAAAAAATGATAGGGAAAAATATTTATACCAGATAAAAAATATCTGCATTTCATAGGCTCACCCTTGAACTTTAAAATAATGGGGAGTCAGAATATTTTGAAGTCTGGAACAGATTTTATGATTGGTATAAGACAAGGTGACAAGACTGGAACAAACTGTATATATTGTGATTGGACAGAAGGATAGACAATGTATTAAGTAGGCTAATAGTTAATGGTTGAGACTAGTTGTATATAATGTGAATGTATGGTCACTTTGACTTCGCGGTACTGCATTATTTTAAATGTAAACATAATTAAAATATATTAAAAAAGAATTGTGTGTGTGTGTGTGTGTGTGTGTGTGTGTGTACTTGTAAAAAGAAAATGAATTTAACATCATTTTGATATTTCAAATGCTCAGTGCTTAAAAATAGCACAGAGACTAAAGAGGAATAAACTGATAATTGTATAAATTTCTATGGATCAATGGTCCACATTATGAGATGCATGCATTTATAGTATTGTTACATATTATGTCTAATTCCCTGGAATAAAGTTATTAAGATAAAAAAAGATATCTGCATTTCAAATGTATATCTTAAACATGTGTTTTCATGGAAGCCTCCAATAGCCATCAAGAGTCTACATATTGTTCATGCCACAATCAGGGTATCTTAATATTTTCCTGCTTTCTCATGTCCTGGTTCATTTATATTCTGGTTTTTCTTTTTAATATTTCTAACTCACTTTTCTTGTGACAAAAATAATGCCCACACCTATGGTATTTCAACTGCCCAGAATCAGATTGTTTTTAAGACTGCTTTATAAAATGAAGGATGTTTTTACATTTTTATATTTTGAATGTCAAGTGATTTTATTGTTTATTGCTCTTATAATTCTTTAATGCATAGTTCTAAAATACTGGAGGGCTAAAACATATAAAGAATGGTTGCTGGAATTGGGCATGACTAGTTTAATGAAAAGAAGCACTAGAGGGGACATGATAGCAGTGTTCCAATATCTAAGAAGAGGTGAGTTAATCTATTCTCCAAAGCACCTTAAGACAGGACAAGAAGCAATGGATGGAAACTAATCAAGGAGAGAACCAATCTAGCACTAAAGAGAAATTTCCTGACAGTTAAAACAATGAATCAGTAGAATGATTTGCCTCCAGAGATTGTGGATGCTGGAAGTTTTTAAGAAGAGATTGGACAGCCATTTGTCTGCAACGTTATAGTGTTTGCTGCCTGAACAGAGGATTAGACTAGATGATATGGTGGGAACTAATCAAGGAGAGAAGCAATTTAGAACTGAGGAGAAACTTCCTGACAGTTAGAACAATTAATCAGTGGAACAGCTTGCCTCCAGAAGTTGTGAATGCCCCAACACTGGAAGTCTTTAAGAAGATGTTGGATAGCCATTTGTCTGAAATGGTGTGGGGTTTCCTGCCTAGGCAGGGGGTTGGACTAGAAGACCTCCAAGGTCCCTTCCAACTCTGCTATTGTATTGTATTGTATATCCAAGATCTCTTCCAACTCTGTTATTCTGCATTCTTCAAGGAAGAACAATCTAATAATAAAGTGGTCACATATTAAAAGACAATCTCAGTAAAAAATAAATTCAATTTTATTTAACTGAGTGCATTGGGTACTCAGTCACACCGGGGCTTATTGAAAATCTCTGTGGACCCATATTGTTAGTTGTCATCATTTATGAGAGTTTGGCATAGCAAGCAAGGTGGGGATAGGGAAACAGCATCATTATTATAAAACCACAAATTTTGGCAAGAGGACTCAGACAACAACTATAGAAACTGCATCAAATGTAGTCCTACCACTAGTAGGGTTCTTTCATACTACTTCCAATGGCATCCACAAGAAAAAGTTGGAACAGGGAAAGCAGTGGCCACAAAGTTGCAATCCAAATTTACTCCTTTGCACAAATATTTCTTGATTTATGACCCTTGTTTAAAAACGGTTCGGAATTATCACAATAGTGAAAAAAGTGATTTATGACCCATCCTCAAAGGTACAACTGTCATATCACACACACCCGGTCATGTGATCATCGTTTGGATGTTTGGCAACCAGCCAAACAGTTTAACAGTTGCAGCGGCCTGCGGCCACGTGATCACAATTTGCAACCTTCCCATCAAGTTTCCAACAAGCAAAGCCAATGGGAAAAGCCAGATTCACTTAATGACCACATGATTTGCTTAACAACCAAAGTACAAGTGGTTGTAAAATCAAGTCATGTGACAACTTGCTTAACAACTGCATAGCTTAACAATCAAAATTCCAGTCTCAATTGTGGTTCTAAGTTGAGGACTAGCTACATGCATGTGGGGTGTTTGCACACATATTACAGAAGTGGGGCTTATATTGCAATGCTATGTCCATCATCTTGTCTGCAGATGCCACTTTCTTCTTTATATGAAACTTGTGTGATAAATAGGAGAGATTGCTTTCCGGTATGGAACAACCAAAGATTACATTAAGTCCCTTCTCTTATGTTCTGTCACTCCCTTCTTAAAAGTAAAACCAGCAAAACATAACCAAAAAATTCCCCAAAATGTGTTTAGATTTCCTCCAAAAAACCCACTAAAAAGTGAGAAGCATTCTGCTGAGATACTTTGCAAAATTTGCAAAATTTATCTAATGTAAGTTAATCAAGAGATACCAATTTACCTTTGAAGAGAAAAGGCAGTTTTGCAAAAGACTCCTCTTAGATAGAAGGTGTCAAAACAAAATTGAAAGTCATCCAAACAAACAGAACAAACACATTTTTGCTTGAACTGGACCTGTACCAAAACCATTAGCTGTTAACCTGAACTGGATTACTTGTTCAGGATAACTAAACTAACTCAACTAAACCGCAAAACATGATTGATTGATCAGGAGTAAAATTAAAGCAAACACATATACTATAATCAATAACTGGAAAGATTCATACATTTTGTTTCTGTACAGGCTCCTATATTTTGTCCACTGATAATATTGGTCCAGTTAGCACCAGTGTTGAAGTAGAAGTAAGATTCTCTTGTAAAACAAAGCTTAGTTGGTTAATAAACATACAACAGATCTGTATAAAGTTCTTTTCTTTCTTTCCTTGCTTTCTCCACCAGTTGCATCTGCCTCTTTTTTACAATTAAATTAAACCTGACAAATAAAACAAGCATTTATTTGTTAAGTATGTAGAAATTATATTTTCCTTCCAATTATTTGTAATAATAATTACTGTCAATTGCAAGTTGCAGACGTGCTAGTTCATGCCCCTCCTTTCTTTGTTGAAGTGATCATTAAAAATAACAGTTTAACCACAATCACCCCTTACAAATATACAAGAAGTGCAGTACGTTTAATGAACAATGAATCAGCCTCGTATAAAGTATTCAAGGTACAATCATGAAGGCATGCTCTGCAGCATTGAAATAAAATTAGGAAATATAGATAATCCCCCAAAAAAATTATCTTTCCCTCCTGCTAGGGAAAATTAAGAAAATCAATTAAGAAAAGTTGGATCATTACGATGTAAAAAGAAATGGTAGCAATCATCCTATTCTCCACTGGAAAAAGCAGCAGCCTGAATTTGGAACTGCTTTATTGTGTGCATTTCTTTTAAAACTGTCAGAGAATATGCATAATTCTTGGTTGAGTTCTACCTGGCAAAGCAACCGGGCCATTCCATACAATCACTGTCCAAGAAATCTGTCTGTAGACCTTTGAATGCATCACCGGCCAAAAAACGACCACAAAAACAGTATTAGAGATAATTCCTTTTCACTCTGCATCTTTTTCCTTGGCAGGTAATTTAGGATAAGCCATTCTTTTTCATACTTTCTTGGCATTCATCTTTGATATGAAGACATTCTGTACTGTACAGTTAACATTTTAGAGAGATACAATCAACTAGAATTTGTTCACGTGCCAGGAAGTGAGAAAATCTAACCTGGTCCATAGAAATTAAGGAAAGCTATAGATTACATTTTTGTTTCTCAGTGTTTGTAATACATTGCTACCTACAAAATAACTGGATCTGAAAAATATATTATGGAACTGTTAGATTGGGTGATGGATAGGCACACACAGGCTTAAGGGTAACAACAGCTCTTTATTAAGTACAAGTGAGAACAATCCAGCGAAGGTTGAGTCTGATAGCAGCCCTTTTATAGGGAGCTGTCAGACCCTTTGACCAATAGGATTAAACCTCTGTTCCTGCCGGAACAGAGGGCCTTGGAGGAAACCACTTTAGTTAGAACAAGTATCTAACACCCCTCCGCTCTTGGATGGAGCAATCCTACTTGTTACGTAGTCACGCAGGTAGGCGGGCTTTTGGGTAGCTCTGCCTGGCCTGCACAGTTCAGTAGGAGGGGTTTCCTTGGACAGGTCGGATGGACCTGTTTGCTCCGCTGCTCCGCTTGGTGGAAGCTCCTGGAACCTTTCACAGGCCGCGGCTGGAGCTTCTATTTTATTTTTCAAACAAGTTTTATTGTTTTTACAAATTTTTCCAGGGAAAAAGGGTTTAAAAGGATATAATAAATTTTGACAGCTACATCGTGCGGGGGAGAGCAGTCCCCCCAAGTCTCACAACTTTTACAAAAAAATAGAAATACATCAACATTTGAATAAAAATTAGCAGTTTTATGTTTAACACTGTCATCAGTATGTTTCAATCATTTTTTGTATCACTTCCCTAAAGGTACATTATAACAACAATTGCAATAATTTTTCAAGTCACTTTTGTGATCTGAGTCTTCTGGTTGCTGCATCCTCCTCCCCACCCCCTCCATCTGTTGGCAGAGCCGCCCCTCCCTCCTTCGTCTCTTGTGTATCATCCCTCATTTCATCTAGGAGAGCACTATGTTTTTTAGTGAAAGCCTCCGCCTCCACAACTGTGTTAATTCTAATTCTGCTGCCCTCCCAAAAAATCAACATGCCTTCTGGTAATAACCACCTAAACCAGACCCCTTTATTATATTATTTTTTTGCTAAAGAGGAATATTTTTCCTCTTATCTCTTACTTTCTTTGGGATTTGTTTAAGAATGGTTATTTCTTTATCTTTGTATTTTAGTGGTCCTCCCCTTTGAGCTCCTAGAACCTCATCTCTTGTAGTCTTTCTAAGAAATTTAACATGAACTTCCCTTGGACCATTGTGTGTTCTTGCATATGCTGAGTTAATCCTATAAATCAAGTTTATATCCCACCACAGCTGTTGTTTATTAATATATTCTGCTAGTATTGTGGTCATAATCTCCTTCAGATCTTCATTTTCAACTTCTGGCAAGTTTTGGAACCTAAGGAAAAAAGACAATCCAGAGGGGGAATGTAGAATTTGAAAACCACATGATAAAAATTGAATTTGAAAGGATGTCTTTTTTCCCCCGGCTGGAGCTTCTAGAGCCAGTTCACTCGGAGCTCGCTGCAGACCTGCAACATAACCAGATAGGTTTCCCGGTACCCTCGGGCTTGAGCTGGCTGTGGAAGGAGTGAGTGTTTGCTCCATTTGGATAGGGCTTTGGCTAACTCATGCAGGAGTTACCTCTGGTTGCCTAAGAGTGGAGTTGGAGACGCAGCTACAGAGTTGGTCAATATGCCTTCTCCAATTCCTATTGTCCTTGAGCTCTAGGAGGTAAGAGTGAGGGCCGGTGATGCCTATCACTGTGGCAGGAATCCACAGAGTTCCCCTGGCATAGTTGTGGGCGTATACTGAATCCCTTACACTAAATGTTCGAATCTTGCTTGTGGAGTCTGGGGGCGATGAGGCAGAATAATTGGAGTGTAGCTGGTCTAAGTGGGACCTTAGCCGACGACCCATGAGAAGCTCGGAGGGGCTTCTCCCTGTGGTGGCACTGGGTGTGATGTGCTGAATTAGCAAATAGCGGTCAACCCCTGTTTGCCAATCTCCCGGGCCCATCCTAGAAAGGGCCTCTTTTGCAGATCTCACCATTCTCTCTGCCTGACCATTGTAGGCCGGATGGAATGTGCGACCAGGGCATGCCTGATTCCCTGAGCTGCTAGGAAGGTCTCAAATTGCATGGCCATGAATGGGGGCCCGTTGTCAGAAACCAAGACATCGGGCAGGCCATGCATGGAGAAAAGTCTCTGTAGCACCTTGATGACCACTTCTGCCATAGTGGAAGTCATCAGGTCTACCTCTAACCATTTCGAGTAGGCGTCCACAACTACAAGAAATGTCTGGCCGTGAACTGGGCCAGCAAAGTCAATGTGCACCCTAGACCATGGTGCTTGAGGTCGCTCCCATTCCTTAGCGGGTGCCTCTGGGGGAGCTGGTCTGGACTCCTGGCACGGTGTGCAGATAGCCATCCATTCTTCAATCTCCCTGTCCATGTTAGGCCACCACACGTAACTCCTAGCCGAAGACTTCATCCTGACAATTCCAGGATACCCTACGTGTAAAGCCTCTAATACTGCAATGCGCAGTTTGGGTGGAACAACAACCCGGTCCCCCCACAGTAAATGGCCATTTACAACCGATAACTCATCATGTTTGGCAAAATACAGCTTGAAATCAGCCCCAACAGGCCCCTTAGGCCACCCCTTCCACACCCAATTCAAAATTTGCTTGATGGTGAAGTCCTTTGCAGAGTGATGGGCAATGTCACTGGACGAGACAGGCCCAGTCTCAAGGCAGTCAATGAGGAGGACTGGCGTCTCGGGGGTAGGGTCAGTGAGAAGTTCAGGCAATGGGCAACTGCTGAGAGTGTCAGCATGCCCAAAATGGAGCCTGGTCGGTGGATGAGACGGTAGGAGTAGGCAGCTAGGAAGATGGTCCATCTGGTCATGCGGGATGATAATGACACTGGGGTAGGTCAGTCCTCAGCTAGTAAGCCAACAACAGCTTGTGGTCCATAACCAGTTCGAAGTCCTGGCCATATAGATATTCATGGAACTGCTTTACTCCAGCCACTGCAGCCAAAGCCTCATGGTCCAGCTGGCTGTAGTTCCTCTCTGTGGCAGACAAGGTCCTGGAGTAAAATGCAATAGGGGCTTCAGTTCCGTTGAGCATGCGGTGGCTGAGGACGGCACTGATGCCAAACGGGGAAGCATCACAGGCCAGCACCAACGGCAGGATCTGGATGTATTGTACCAGGAAGGAGTTCGCCGACAGGAGTCGTTTTACCGCAGCAAATGTGGCAGCCTCGACTCTGCCCTAGGACCACTTCACATTCTTAGCCAGGAGATGGTGTAAGGGCTCAGCAACGGTGGCTTTCTGTTTAAGAAAGACGCTGTAGAAATTAAGGAGCCCAAGGAATGCCTGCAGTTCAATTTGATTGCAAGGTGTGGGGGTGTCCTGAATTGCTTTGATTTTTTGTGTGGTCAGGTGACTTCCAGAGCCATGAATTAGATACCCTAAGAATTCAACCCTTGGCATGTTAATTTGGCATTTCTCTTTTTTGAGACGGAGGACTTTGTCTCTAATTCGAGCCAAAAAGTTTGTACACGTTTTAAAAGTTGCGCCTCGTTTGCATCCAATACCAAGATGTTGTCGAAATAGGGGACAACTCCTGGAATCCCCTGCAAAAGACGTTCCATGACGCTTTGGAACAGTCCAGGGGCGATACTAACGCCGAATTGCAGGCCGTGATATTTGAATGCACTCTTGTGCGTCACAATGGTTTTGGCCTCCGCTGTAGCGTCATCTACAGGCAATTGTTGGTATGCCTGCGCCATGTCCAATTTAGCAAAAAAAAATTCCAGGGCCTAATGAATGAAGGAGGTGCTGTACAATGGGTACAGGGTAGGCACTTTGTTGTAGCGCTTTATTTATTGTACACTTGTAGTCCACCCAGATGCAGACAGACCCATAAGATTTTACAGGGGTCACTATAGGGGTCTCCCAGCATGCGTGATCGACTGGCTCTAGGATTCCCTGGCCTACAAGCTTGTCAATTTCCCTGTCAATTTTGGGGCGGAGAGCAAAAGGTACTCTCCTGGGTGTTAGCCTTATTGGGGCTATGTTGGGGTGCAAACTAAAGGAAATTGGAGTCCCCACATACTTATCTGGACTGGTGCCGAAGATGTCCTCAAATTCCTTAAAGATGGCTTCAGCGCCATCGTCTTTCAAGGCGTTGATATTGGTCACCTCTAGGCCCGGGGCTGGGAACCAATCTAGCCCTAGGAGGCTCTGCAGGTTGCCAATGACCACTGTCACTGGGAGTTTCCCACTGAACTGCTTGAACTTCACCTGGAAGGTGCCTTGGCCCACGATGGGGACCCGGTTTCCCTGGTAATCGCGTAGGTGGATGTCAGGGGTGCGAAGATGCTGCTTCTTTAGGCTAGGGATAGCCTGCTTTAGGGTACGGTATGATGGTCAGCGATGACCCGGTGTTGATCTCCATCTCACATGGAGAGTCCTCAATGAGGACTGCGACCTTCAGCTTTTTTGGCCGCTTGGTGCGGACTTGGCCGATTGACGTGTGGTAGGTGACTCTATTGTCACCCCTGAGTGCCATGGCTGCTTCTGCCAGGCCCCTTGGTTGGGCCTCTGTTGGCGGTTTGGTACATTTCTAGGCTGACAGGCAGTGGCAGGGAATTTGCTCCGGCACACCTTGGCGATGTGCCCTTTTCGCTCACAGCACTGGCAGGTTGTGTCACGGAAACAGCAAGCCGATCTGGCATGGTCTCCTCCGCAGCTAGCGCAAGGTGGGAGACGTGGTTTGAAATTTCATGCCGGCTGGGCATGGCTACTGCGCATGTGGCAGCTGTCATCTTCCTCGTCTTCTGAGCTCTCAGGCTCTGCAACTTCGTGATGTATGCGTGTAGTCTTTCGTGCATCTTGTGGAGCCCTTTGGTGCTGCAGAGTCTCAGTAGTTTGACAGCTGATTCGGACACCCTGGCCTCATCCAGTGCGATCTGCAGAGTGAGGTTAGATTTAGAGAGTAACCTCCTCTGCAGTTTAATGTCCCGCACGCCTCAAATTATGCTGTCCAGAATCAGCTCGTCCAGGTCTCGGAATTCGCAGTACGCTGCGGCCTTGCAGAGCGCCACAACGTACTTGTTAATTGATTCACCCTCTTTCTGGTTTCTGATTTTAAACTCATGCCAACGAACGTGCTTGGATGGCTTGGGGGCATAGTGGGTCCTCAACGTCTGCTGAAGCATGGACCAGGCGACTGATTGTAACATTCTCGGCTCAGAGAGGTCTTTTGCCATCTTGAACACTTCCCGGCCACAGTATCCACATGCTCTTCTTGCAGCCTTCAGAAAGGCCCATGAAGTTGTTTGCCATGAAGCAGTCAAACCGTAGCACCATTGCTCGGTGACTGGGTCATATGGAGTCGGTGGGGCCGGCATGGCCATTTTGTGTTCAGAGGGCGTTTTGAGTTTGCCGCTCAAAAATGGCTGCTCGAAGCCACACTGAGCTCCGGGCTGGATGTACTTGCTGGATTGCTACGCTCTTTCGGTTCGCCTAGTTGCCTTCCAATCCCACCCTCGTCGCCAGTGTTAGATTGGGTGATGGATAGGCACACACAGGCTTAACAGTAACAACAGCTCTTTATTAAGTACAAGTGAGAACAATCCAGCGAAGGCTGAGTCTGACAGCAGCCCTTTTATAGGGAGCTGTCAGACCCTTCGACCAATAGGATTAAACCTCTGTTCACGCCAGAACAGAGGACCGTGGTGGACCTTGTTCTAACTTTAGTTAGAACAAGTATCTAACAGGAACAGTCACAAACTGTGTTGGATTTTCAGATGTATCAAAGCTTAGAATTTACATCATTAAAGATTTCACAGTTCTGGAGGAAAAATTCAGTACATCTATTCATACTAATGAAAACCAGGACACGGTTTCTGTAAAACATAGAATGCTTATTTTCATCTGAATGTTGTTTACAAGTTTTATTTATTTATTACATTTAGCCTCTCAGCAGCCCTGGCCTTGAAGCTGATGCAGAACCCATAAACTGGCTGGACAGATTTTTGAGAAGGCATGTTGCTGTCTTTGCCCAGCTAGGTCTCAGTAATACTTGCCAGATCTTTTTGCTTATCCATCATCAGGCTATGAATAGATGTGATCTTGTTACAGAGAACTAGTTGGTTAAGGCATCAGGGTAAAAAATCAGGAGACTATAAGTTCTTGTCCCACCTTATGCATGGAAACAGCTGGGATATCTTGGGCCAGGAAGGAGCCTTTCTTCAGAGCTGTCTCCTCATTCTTCTACATAAACAAGCCTGTTATTTAACATTAGCCCCTTAAGGCCAAGTGAATCAACATCCAATCACCAGGTCCCCACAATAGAGCTGCTAAATCAGAAGAAGAGAATACCACTAGGTTGGAGATTCCCTTCCCAAAGCAGCCTAACACACACAGAGACACACACACACACACACAATCTCTGTCTGCCCATTGATATGCCACAACACACTGCACCCCCTATCTTCCAAACTCTATGTTCCTCCAACATGGATGTTAATCCAATCACACAACCTACTTATTCACTACAAGCACCCTATCATTACAAGGTCAATAATCTAAAACATTCACACCAGCTTCACATATATACAAATAAAATATAGGTATAATTGATCTAAAATCATGTGGAATCTGCAGAGAGGAGGAATAGATTTATAAACTGCCTTTCAAATTAGGAGTAGCTCATTCATAAAATCCACACTTTTATTTTTTTGTATGTTATTAATTTATTCGATTGATGTATATCCCATCTTTACTTAGTACAATAAGGGTAGTGTGTATGATACTCTCTCATCAAACAACAATCCTGGCTGCTGAGAAAAGACCACTGGCCCAATGTCAACCAGCCAGCTTCCATTCCTACAAGAGGACTACAATTCACGGTCTCCCAGTATTTAGTCTAGCTTCTAAAATTTTGGAGGCACCAAGGGAAGTGCACACTCCAAAAAAGAAGTATCCTTTTCAATCCAATTGACAATTCACACTGTGAATTAAGCCACTAAAATGAAAGTGTGAAAAAGTGAAATTGTC
Source organism: Natrix helvetica (assembly GCF_964273705.1). NCBI lineage: Eukaryota > Metazoa > Chordata > Lepidosauria > Squamata > Natricidae > Natrix > Natrix helvetica. The sequence goes on from NC_138552.1 coordinate 245,045,495, forward strand.
TTCTAATTCTGCTCAAAATTATATTTTTTTAAATGGCATACAAAATATATTTTCAAATATAAGTGAAAGATCAACAAAAAAATTACATCTATTCATCTGTTTCAGTCAGCTACTTTATTAGAGTGGCCAGTGGAAAAACAACAAACACCTATCTTATTTCAATTAAAAGCCAACTGTTAACAAAGATATTTTATGAGTCTGCCTAAAAGACACCAGAAGGGTGCAAATTATATCTTCCGAAGGGGATTTCCAAGGTTTCCACTCTGCCACCAAGAAGTTCCTGTCTTTCATCTCTGCCAGCTACCAGTGGACACATCAGCAGGCCTCCACTCTTTATCTCTCATATGCGCAAAGACTATATTTCAGCAGCTTGGCCCCAAACATATTGCACTTAAAGGACCGTGATGTGTAATAAATATTAAATGGCTCAAACATATATGCTCCATTGTACGCCGCCCCGAGTCCTACTTGGAAAGGGAGCGGCTAATAAATCCAAATTTATTATTATTATTATTTAATTATTTCTAAGCAATTAACATTACTTTCAAAGGCAACTCCTAATCTGGATGAAAATAAGGGTAAACTATGTGTTGTATTAATTCATTACACTGGCAGGATCTTCCAAATTATAAGTTCAGTTTGAAGCTAGAGTACAAACCAAGAGATTCAGGGTTTGTGTGTCAAAATCAGGCACCTTAAATTGTTTCCCACAGATGCACAGACAGACCATGGAAATGCTAGAGCATTCCTGAAATCATCCACTAATAACATGCAATCTGTTTTATCTGAGACAAGATACAAAATTTGAAGAAACAAACCAGCATCAGAGCATTAGGTAAATATTTTCTAATCTATTATATGCTTATGATATGAGAATAGGTTCATTTCAGACAAGCAATTGGTAAAGTCATGGACTGAATGCAACACACAACTCTTCCATTCCCAGAACGGCCCTTGTCTGAGTTCCAGGAAAGATTGTACAAAATCCCCTCCACTTCTTGGATAGTCTAGAACATATTGGACACCCCTTAAAAACTGCAATAAAAACAATACTAACAAGAAATATATGCTTTAGAAACCTAAATTCACAATTTATGTTCTACAATCTAAATCACAAATAATCAATATACCTCCATGTTCAGAGTTCAAGGATGTTAATATTTCAGGTGGCAACTCAATCCCCCATCTCCTTCCTACATGGCTGTATGGCAATTGTTCCATCAAATCATAAAAGGCCCAAGTTAGTCTTCTTTCAACTTGCTGACTAAACCTGATTTACTGTACTGTAAAAGCTACCGCAGAACATACAAGCACCACTGAATAATTTTATAGGCTGTCTATGTGCCTTTGCTCTTCTGCTTTCTTTATAACAACCCTGAACACTGTTAAGTATTGCCTATATATCACCATGAAGGGCACAACTATAATTTTTAAACATACCCAACCCTAGTTAAATCAAAAGCAACTTGCATTGAACTTAATGGAATTATATCAATGTAAAATAGACACAAGCACCTTGTGTCCTAGAAGCCCCAGCAATTTAGTGTACACTGAGTAAATAGGCTGATAGGGTGGAGTTTCTAACTGCGGTTGGTTTTTTTCTTTTTTTATGTATCTATTTGGAGTTAGCTTCTCCCAACTTCATGCCTCCGTTCTATCTGTTCTTCAATCCTCATATGCCCCAAATATGCCTAACCGAGTATATCTAGAACCATAAGTGGACCTATACTATCATTCTAAAAGGGAGGGAAAGGTAAACATAATTATTTTGCGACTAACAAGCGAAACTAAATGTATTCATTTTGTTTTAAGTTACTCAAGATATGAATATGTATTTATAGAGCTGGGGCTTCAGGAATTCAAAGTTCTGAAGTATTTATCTGGTCTTCTTTGCTTTGAGTTAGGTCACAGCATATCTCAATAGTTATTCATTATAATAACCTTATGCAATTTTCAAGATATGAGATATTGTGTTTTGGAATGTCAATTGCTGGAGAAGAAAATAAGATGATGCTAGTGTACTCGGAGGCCTCTTCTGTGCTTTCTAGAATTAGTTGATCACTAAGGAAAGCAAGAGGTTGGATCAGACTAGCTCTAAGCAAGATGAAAGCTTTTAACATTAGTTGTTATTAATTTATTTCTTTTATTTTAACTTTTCTGTGAAGCCAGTCTATCCCTTCTTCAGATAAATATATTTATTCCAAATAGTAAGGTGTTCATACTACAGGTGTTTTGAGTACGTTAGAGAAAAAAGAAAATAGGAATAAAGTTCATTGTTTCCCTAACAATTTGCAAGAATATTTGAAGCAGAAATTGAAGTTTTTTGTCATATGCATGGCAAGGGGGAGATGGGGAAAGAGGAAGTATTGTTAGGTTTTGTAATGTAAAAACATAAGTATGCTGTTATTTATGTAATTAGTTATTGCTTTCATTATGGGTGCAGTCTTAATGGTTATAGTATTTATGTATAATTACCTTAATATTCACTGAAATTTCCAAGTAGCTCCCTAATTAACTGTCTCAAATATATAATTACATTGCATCTTTACGCAAGACTTGCCTAATTAATGTCGTTACACCACTTCTTTTGTGAATGTGCATTATTAAATGCTCTTTGCATCATTCTTTTGACTTCTTGTAATTCATGCTTTATAAAAAATTAAGGCCTTGAATTAGAAACCTTCCTGAGTAACCATCTCCAACCACAAGCACTGGATGACATCTTGCTTTGAACAAAGCAACAAACTTGGTGAGCCTCATTATCACTCTTGGGCATAGGTGGCATTGTCTTTCGAAAGGAGATGGAAAATACAGGTATGGAGCGTGAAAGAGCTAGCTGATAGCAGTAACACCAAACTTTCTCAGACTAGAAATCATATACCAAAACAAACTCACTTGGGGAATAATAACATGGCTCCACTCTAGTCACAGACCGAGTTAGCCAGTCAACTACCCAGAAAAAGAATACATAGATAAGAACATTTGAAAATTCTTCACATATGCCTCATTCATGCATGTGGAGGCTAAAGAGCTTCCTACTTATTACGGCTTCTTCAGTTTACTACAGTTAAATAACTTGGCTTAGCACAATGTATTTATTAAGCCACTGTCTGATCAAGCCCAATATAATTAACAATGACTAGCAACACTTCTGGATTATACCTACTAGTAGCAATCAAAACCAGATCCTATGAGGCACAGCATCAGAGAGTATCTTCTGCTAATCTAATTGCCCCTTTCCTTTCCACTATCCTAAAATAGGGAGAGGAAAACTACCATCCATTTATTTATTTACATATTTTAGTTGTTTATGAAATTTATAGGTCATACATCTCACAGTTCAAGGCAACTCTGGGGGGCTATGCATATGTACCCTTTTTAGATACTCCTGAGTCCCTTGAAATCCCACCACTAACAGTAAGCAGCAAGCCATCAAAAGTAAGGTGGTATTTCCCACTAATGTTCAGGCCTTGCTCTCTCTCCCGCCCCCCCCCCCCCAAAAAAAACCAATGTGTAAGTTATTGGAAAGGGGATTCAAAACCAAAAGGTGGGGGAGCCCAGTCCTGTCCACTTGCGTGATGTCACCTGTGACTGCTCTTTCAAAAGTATTTTGTGTGGTCTCCAACTGACAGTCAATTGTTTTGTAATAAAGAATAGCTTAGACTGAATAAATGTTGCTGGACTGAGAAGTGAGTGGGGGGGAGGGGAAGAGTGTAGAAGTAAATGATGTGCTTTCTGCTGTCTATGGATTTAAAAGACTTCTGCCATTGAACATGAGGAAGGCAAGATTTCCTTTTTAAAAGATTTGTTTAAGATTTCTATCTTGTATTCTAACTCTGGTTATAGCTCTGAAAACCCCGACTTTTCCAGCTAAAGCTCATTTGATTTTCTTTCTTCCTTCTCAGAGTCCCTACAGCTTTGCTTTTGTTGCACTAGCATGGAGTGCCCCTCTTTTTAATCTACCTGCTTCCCCAAACCCTTGCACACCTGCACAGAATATAGGACAACATAGCCCACAAAATATTCTTTCTTCTCTAGTTGTTGTTGTTGTTTGCGTAATTCTAGGAAAAGAATGGGGAGCAAAGCAAAAAGTGAGAAGAGAAACATTTAAAAATAAGCTGAAACTACATCTTTTGGGAAACCATTTTTGCACCTATATTCTTTCTTAGTCTGTGAAGATGTCTTCCTATCACCTGTTTCTTCCTCTTTCCATTTATTTTATTTGCCCTCCAAACTTCATACCATCATTAAATGTGAATAATTGTACATCACTACAACGTTCTGGTGTCTATTTCAGGAGGAAATAGTAGGCATAACTTGGGAGAATGGCAAGTCTGGAAAACCATGAACCCTCAAAAAACAAAACCATGAGACAGAGTGTTTTTTAGAAAGCATTCACACAGTATTATGACAAATGGATATACCAGCACCATTTAGCATTGTTTCTAACTCTAAAATAAAAATGGAGTATGCCACCCAGCGCCAAAAATATTATCAAGGATCCCACCTAATTCAATTCTCATCTGCATGTGTTGACAATCAGATAGGTCTCCCTCAAAAAATAAACTTGGAGCATCTCTTCCCTAAATACAAAATGTTATAGCACTTAAAACAAAACAAAACAAATGAACATAAACCAAATACTATTGATTGAGTCAAGTGCCATTTTCATGACTCTATAAAATTTCTAGTAGGAATGCACCTGGGACTAACTGTAACAGCAGCAGCAACAATTTCAAGTGCCAGTTCACAATGCCTGGATAGTGACTTCAGTTCAGCTGGTAGGTTGCAAGTTGTATAGGTTTGGCCTAGAATAATAATGTCTATGATATCTTTGCGCACTTGTTTCATAAAATAACAATGCACTGCCACCACTTTGACTAGATTATATTTACAATCAGAGAAGTGGTGGAAACATCCATTTTATCATGATGATACTATCAGCAGCAACAGCTATTAATAAAGGGAGGTTTCCTAGAATTTGATAGGTGTGCCATGGAATATGTTTCATCAGAGGACTCCAAAACTATATTTTTATGATCGGATAAGCAACGCATCAAAATACTGCCTTTGGGCCTTCCCATGTTATTGCACTGAAAATCAATTGTTGATCAGTTCTGGTAGAGGATTAGATAAATTCAGTAAAAGGTAACATTGTTGTAATGATATCAAAGATCAGTTGAAATGTAATTTCAAAGTTCTTTTCATACTGGGGACTCTAACATGGTAGCCTGCCAAAAATAGCTGGAATGAAAACAGACAGGCCACAAAGGAGCCTAGAAACAAAATGATTAGTGGGATGATTCTTCCTGCATAATTATTTTATATCAAGAGAGCCCCTGCTCCTTATTTTAATGCTCCTGCTCCTTTATTTTAACAATCAAATATATATCATGAAAACTCTGTGGGTACTTAATGTTATATATTAACACAGGCTACTGTGGTTTCCACTCCAGTCCTCTGTTCAGGCGGGAACAGAGGTTCAATCTGATTGGTTAAGACTACTATAAAAGGAGAGCTGTCAGACCTAACTGCTGCTGGATTGTACAGGCTTGACTGTTGTAATAAAGAGCTGTTGTTGCGTTAAACCTGAGTCTGCCTTGTCATTGCCCTATCTAACACTTAATACCTCACTCCAAGTGATGGCACGATAAAGACTAGCTCCCACTTTCATTCTGTTGTGAAGGAAGCACCATTAAATTTAATGGAGCTCCTTCCTTAGTAAGAATTAAAGAGATTTTTTTTTAAATCACAGTAATAATTCAAAATAAGGTTCTATTCATTTCAGGCATAGGGGGAAATCATATACTTGCCTTTAAACTCTTGGATTCACCTGACAAACTGTATTCAAAGATATGATATTATTAATCAGCCTAACTGATGCATCGGTTCATTCAATAAACAGCAATCTATTTTATAACAATTGAGATAAAATGGATGAACTGTGGAACAATTATTCTTTGACTGCATGTACACTAAGAGTTACCAAAATAGTCAACCACTGGACATCTGGAAGATAAAACTTCAGCAGGAAAATACACCCAAAGAGAAGATTCATGATAACAGGAAGCATTAACTATGTCAAAACAAAAGAGGTAATAGAACCAGCCACAGGGAATATGTTCACCCATCAAAATAAGTTCTGAGGAATCTTCTGAGACTAGTGAGACAATGTCTACTGTCCACCACTAGCAGCATCCATATATAGGTTTTAAAAAAACCTTTTTAACCCTTTTCTTGTTACCTCGTCATCACAATGTTTTCCATAATATAACTCTTCACTCATTTAACAGTGCAAAGAAAATTTGGGAACTCATTTTATGCCAGTAAGTTTGAAACTAGTTTGAAAATATGCAGCCCAATTTTAAAGAACTACATAATTGAGTCATATTATGTGACCCTGAAAAACATAAACCTTCAGTATAATATATTAAAATGGTTCAGATTTGCTCGGTTTCTGAATATTCAAGCATAAATTTTGACATTATTCATACGGCAACTTACAGTATTATTCCTTATGTGAACTCATTTACTATGTATGGCAATGTCTTATATTGTTGTGGCCCGCCAGTGGCCAGCAGAGCTGGCAGCAGATTCGGACAGTGAGGAGGTTGTGGGGGAACATGGGCCAGTCCTGGAGTCTGGGGAAGACTCTGATGAGGGCTCTGTGTCGGAGGCAGAGAAGGGGTCAGAGCTGTATGCTAGTTATCAGTTGCCTTCAGTGTCAGACATCAGTGAGGCAGACGAACAGCTGTTCCCAGTGTGCACATGCACAGAATTGCCAAAAGAAAAGAACAACTCAGAAATCAGGGTAGACTTAGGAGTAAAGTCACAGGTAGAAAGTGATTGGCCCCTCCCATAGGAAATACAAGAGGAGGGAAAGGAGAGTGGGCTTTTGCAGGAAACAATTTGTTTGTTCAGTTGTTAGATTCGTTTCAAGAGTGTAAAGATCTGTCCATGAATCTCAGAGACTCTGTGCCCAGTCTTTCCTTGCACAGCCCCTCATTTGGAAAATATTTACATGGCAGCTTTCCAAGATAGATCAAAGTCTGTAGTCAAATATTCCTTTGAAAGACTGCTTGCCAGGCCTTGCTGAATGTGAATGAGAGGAATTCACATTCATTTAATAAAAGGGGTTTTGTCAGGATCAAGACTCTGCCTCATGCTTTTTGGGGAAGCCTAGGTCAGAACGTATACTACGTCATCTATTCAGTTTGGTCTTCTCTGACTAGCAGTTGGCTTCCAGAGATCTTTCTTATCACATGTTTGACAATCCTTTAAGTGAAGATAGCAACAAGTACTGTATGGCATGCAAAGTATTGTACCTCCTATATGACTGAGCTAGCATCCTTCTATTTGTTTTCATTCATATCTGTCACACAGTAGTTAAGGACTTGAAATATTACCACTGAAGTCATATCTGGTTCTACCAACAACTTTCTTATTAAACATGGGGACCCTCAACACTTAATGAACACTGGAGTCAGAGCCACATAACATTTTCAGCACAATGATAAAAGTAAAACTGCCTTGTGTTAAAGCCCACCTGCTATTCTTCAGCCTGGCAATCCCATCTGTGCCATTATACAAGTGTGAAAGGAGGGGAACATGGATATTCTCTTCCTGCAATGCAGTCACGCTCTTTGGTAGGAAAAACCCCAGGGACCAATCAACAGCCACTCAAACTTTGAAAGTGCTTTCTCCTGCCTGGATCCCTTGTAGATCATACAAAGAGAACTCCTATATGACTCCAGGAAACAATGATAAAAACATTTAGCCAATTAATACATTTAGAGTCGGCTGCAAGGTTTATTGACTGGAATAGAAAACTTTTTATTAAAAATATGTAAATATATTTGACCCTTATCTTTGGCCAATAGATCCATGGGGGATTGAATCTGTCTAGGATATTTTTCTCAAAACTAAAGCATGTTCCTAAAAGGTAAAACAGAATACATACATATTCCAGCTTTAAAAAAAACCTCTGAAAGAAAATACAGTAAGACTTTTTTGAAATGGGGGGGGGGAGAATGTACTATTAAATGGTTGAGATCCTTCTAAGCAACAAGACAAATTTACGTGATATATAGCCTGACAACTAGTAGTTATATTAAAAAAAATCTGAACATCAAGCATTAATGTCCTGAGGAACTCTGGGATATGAAGTTTATACTTTCATAATAGAGAACATATTCCAGTACTGGATTAGAGCAGACTGTTTTTCTGATTGTAAGGAGAGAGCCAGAAGTTGGCATCACCGAATACCAGCTGAGACCCATACTTCAGCAGGCTCCTCTGATGACTACCAGAAGGACTTAGCCATGTGGCTGCTTCTCTTGCCATTTTGCCATTTTTACCTTCTCATCTCTTCTGTCCCTCTATCCCAGTTGGGAAAGGAGCAGGCGGGCATTTGTTTTCCTTTTATCTCTAATCAGTGGAGATCTGTCCTATATGAAGAGCAGGAGAGAAATTGGGGGGAGTAATGGAGAGGCCTATGGAGGATACCTTGCCCTAGAGCTCCCCAAATATTCCTCAAAAGGAATGTTTATTTTTGTCACAGAAGCTTCTAGTTACAGCTTCAAATACATATATATGTTTGCCAATTTCAGGGTTCTTCTTACTATTTTAAATTTAATTGCACCAGTAAAGAGAAGGGAAACTACCACGTTTCCTGCCACCAAATCCTAACCTCAGTCACATTGCTACATTCTACAATAACAATCAAAGGCAAATCCTAAATGTTCTTTTCAGATTTGTAGTAAAAGGTCAATTTTCTGTTGTTAAGAAATTAAAGTTTGTTGTTTTGTTTGTGATAATTGACAAATTGAGAATTTCTGCTATTACCTTTAATATTGGATATCTTTTTTTAATGAAGTCCTAGAAAATCTGTTTTTTTTTTTAAAAATAAAGAGTGCTAAGAAGTTGTATTTATAAATGAACTATAAAACTATAAAAATTTCTAGTGATAATTTTACAGAGCAATATGCACACACATATGTGTTAAAAAGATCTCAAGACCACGCACAGGTATCACACATGGCCTAGAACCTGAAAAGAATATTGGAGAAACCTGAGAGAGGGGGGGGGAATTCTCAGAGGTTGATACAATTATTAATTTTCATGGGAGTCCTGGTAGCATTTGTTGAATTTGTTAGGAAGAAGAGAGAGAAAAAGAGGAAGAATTGTACAAAAACGTAAGGGGGAATTGTCTGCATGCATGGGCTGCGATAGTCACATTTTTCATCATTTTCTTTCTACCGCCATTCAGGAAGAAGACAACAAGGGCTTTGTTCAACTTGATCATCTCATCAAAAAACAAAAAGAGAGACAGATAAAGAATGAAAGTTGGGAGGCAGGAGTAAATGGGTATGATCTGAATGCATATTTGTGTTACATCTAATACAACCAGCTTCATAGACGAGCAAGATCAAATAAATGGTAAAACCTGACAAAGGGAAGAATAGATGGTATGTGGAGCCATCTGTTTTGGAGGACACCCAAGTCTGTCTGAATCTGCCGGGCCAAACTACCAGCTATTCTAAGATCCTCCATTCCAAGAGTAGTCTCATACACATCCACACAATCAGCTTCTCTCACCAACACTTTGGCTGCAACTTTTTTGTGCAATTAAGTAATTTATTCCTTTCTTCTTCCTCCTGATTCTAATGAATCCAAGCCACAAACAAGCCCCAGTTGCTCCTATTCAAGGAGTCTGATTGCATCTGGCAGTAATTGCTGAAAATCCTGAAGAGGAAACAGGGAAGGAAAGCATATTGTTTGTGGGGGTAATAGGTGAAGACCTGCCTCTCTTGACCTATAATACATTAGTGTCAGTGAACATTTGGCAGCCTTCAGATGATTAGCAATGAAGATGAATCAAGCAAAAAAAAAAGGAGGTAGAAATCTGCCTCATCTGAATCACCAGAACTGCATACATTTGCATGTTGATGAGCCATTCCTTTGTCTGTGTTTCTAATTATTATGACACGTTATGTCTTCATCACACAAGATTCTGATCTGTCTTGTTCAAAATGCATGTAAAAAAATTCTGTTTATTGATTCAACATGTAACTTTAATTTTTATGTTTGCTTTAATTAAATACATATTTGCTTGCCTTTGACTTATGTCTCCAAAGGGTTTTTTTTCCTTATTGCACTATTCTTTATTTCATCCTGTTGACAAACAAACAGGTAACCTTTATTATGTTCCAATCGCTTACTAAGGAAAATCTGTTTCCTTCTCTGTAGTATTAGAATACGATTAGTCAAATATAGATAAAATACAGACAGTTTCTACAATAACTAAAACATTAAAAGAACTCAAACACTTCTCATGACAAAAATTGATGTCTCTTTTAGGTTATATCAGGGACTCAAAATTCTCCTAGTCATAATCGTCAGGGTTTTTAAAAATAATTTCATGAATATCAGTAATCTAGATATCCTTCATTTTATAAATAAGGTATAGAGGCCAGCTGTGACGCCTACTATATGGCGCTGCTTTTGAAGATGGCTCAGCAGCTTCATTTGGTCCAGATATATGAGCTGTGGTGGTGCAGTTGTTAGAGTGCAGTACTGTAGGCTACTTCTGCTGACTGCTGGCTGCCTACAATTTGGCAGTTCAAATCTGACCAGGCTCAAGGTTGACTCAGCCTTCCATCCTTCCGAGGTAAGTAAAATGAGGACCCAAGTTGTTGAGGGCAATATGATGACTCTGTAAACTGCTTAGAGAAGGCTGTAAAAGCACTGTAAAGTGGTATATACCAGTTAGTCTACATGCTATTGCTATTACTATACAGCTAACTAGGAGTAGCATATTTAGTAGGATCTATACTTTTGCTAAAATCACTACCTTACCTAACAGTTTGTGTCCAATTCAAAGTGCTGTTTATTACTTTAAAGTTCTATTTAGCTTTCCACCTAGGTACCTACGGGACCCTTTTTCCCACATAGATCTCTGTGAGAAAGTTTGCTGAAATACCCACCTTTTGGAAATAAGCTGGTTGGGCAATCAACAATATGATGTCTTGGTAGCTACCATTGCTCTTTGGAATACCTGCTTCCTAATTTAAGGAATAGTCCCATCTTCCCAATACACCTTGAACTTTAGTGTTCTGTGGGACATATGATGTACTAAGGTCTACTTTAGTAAAATTAGATTTTATGAAAATATTGCTCTTCTTGGCTTTGTTATTTTCTAATTGTAAATCTCCTCAAGTCCTCCATGGAAATGGATAGTTTAAATTATTGCATGAATACATAAAATTTCCTAAGGATTTGCCTTACTGTATTGGATCAATCTATAGTTATTATTCTCTGCTTCTGTTGAATAGCTAATATACAAGTGCAATTTCTCCATACCATATTTAAATATTTTAAATCTAAAATATTTAAGGTGCCTTTCCACTAAGAGACTGAGTTTTGACCACAGCAAGCTCCACAAACATAGATCATCCAGCACCGTGATTTGTGTTAGTGTTGCCTTTGAAACAGACTTCCACACTGAATCCTAGCAACCCTGCTCCAGATAGAACCAGGAGACCATTATATCCCTAAGTGAACACAGATACCGTCCTTCAATTTGCCCTGGCCTGGAACCGGAAACTTACACTTTCTACTTCCCCTCTATTAAATCCTATGGCACCCCATAAGTCAGAGGTCACTGAGCCAACCTCCCATTTCATTCCACTACAAATGGAGCTCACATGTTGAGGAAGGAGTGGATCTACTATAAAACAATATTCATGGTTTCCTATCACAAAATTGTTTCCTAGGTAAAGTTTATGTTCTTTTATTTCATGTAAGCACTGAGTCTTCAACCTTCCTTCTAGAAATAGACTGTAATATCCTAATTTTATGTTTTCTCTCTTCGTTTTGTAATTAGGGAAAGCTACTTGCTAACATCACTAGCAGTAGCTTCTAAATTACCTTTAAAAGCAGCCCTGTTGTAATCATCAATATAAAAAGCTTACCAACAATAACCAAACTACTATAGTTTGTTCAGAAACAAGTTGTTGACTCTGAGCAACTAGGGTCACTTTAACTTCCAAGACTATTTCCAATAGACTACCTAAAGAGGGTACAATTTTCTTTTGGACAGGCTGTCTACCCAGGTCTGAGATCTGTGAAAAACTAAGCCACAGAAATCTCCACATTCATTTTACTGACAGTATCCAAATAGCAGTTCAGCAAATGCAGTTATGACAAGGAAGTAATAGAGCTGAATATTATCGTCTCCAAATTCCTTAATTATCTTATTCAGTGGCTTTGTAGAAATAAATAGGGACAGACTGAAACCCCACAGAAGTCCATAACTCAATAAATGTAGGGTAAATCAGAAAATTTTCAGTGGAGTCCTTGAATGACAATTCTGGAATTACTGTAACATCATAATTCCAAATCTAATTCAGCGAAGCTAGTCCAATAAGATACCATACAATAATTAATGGTATCAAAGCAATTGTCTGGATATTTTGATACAGGAATTCTGTCCAGGAAAAACTGTTTGGCTGCCTCTTTCCTGTTATCATCACTGTTGTTTGACATAAAGAAGTATTTACCACTCTTATAATCTTACCAATTATGTCTGCTTGCCTACTTCCCGCTAAAAACACTTAGCATGTTTTTGCTGGATTAATAATAATAAACACCTGTCTTCACACATATTATTAGTAATTGTTATGTTTTACATGCCAAGTTGCAGAAGCACATATAAGATCTGATACCCATGAGTTTCAATTCAAATTTGTGTGGTGGGTGCAGGAGGTGAAGTTAGCACTACAATGTGCCCTCCCCTACACATTGTTCTGTTGTTGCCTATGTAGCCCATGCTTAAGTACCATGAAAAATATCACAAAAAAAAACATATCACATAATAATGTTAAAAGTTTATAGTTGTGGGGCCATGTTACTAGCTATCCAAGGCCACATGCAGGTTGGGTTGAACATGACTGTTATATACTATGATACCAGAAGGTAGAAGGACTGTAGGCCTTTATCAGAGAAGTATTTAAGTAAGTTAAGGTAGGAATCTTCCTAGCCAACACTGAAATTAGACCTGAAATTAATTTCTACCTTCTATTATACAAAGCCATTAATTAATGTTTTTTTTCTTGTTATCCAAGTTATTTTAAGTGAAAATTATGGGCCCTGTAATGTCCAATAAAAGTACTGTGAGGATAAACTAATTTGATTCACATTATATGTTATGCGTCCTATAATAGCAGAATCTCATGACACAAAAGCATTCTTTGTGCCTTATTCAACACTGCTTGTATAGGATGTCATTTCTACCTTCTATTATACAAAGCCATTAATTAATGTTTTTTTTCTTGTTATCCAAGTTATTTTAAGTGAAAATTATGGGCCCTGTAATGTCCAATAAAAGTACTGTGAGGATAAACTAATTTGATTCACATTATATGTCATGCGTCCTATAATTTTCAGTTCCCAACTAAACCATGGTTGAATTTTGACACATCTACTACTCCAATGCCACGCACCATTATGAGAAATGCTATTAAAATGTATATACTAATTTATTTCAAGTTATTAAAGCTAATATATAAAAGCATGTTGTAATAGAAGAAATAGCCAATAATCCAATAATCTGAGTAGTGCCTCTGGAGAGTGCCAGATTTGGGGGAAAACTGCAAATATGTCACTATAGCACTTTTGAGATCAGTTAGCAAGATTAATATGAGATTGAATTCCTCAGCAGCTAGAGATTGTCTGCCTTGCCCTTATTTTTGGACCTAGAACAAGGTTGTTAGAAATGAATAAAATGGAGGACAATATTTTTCCATAAAGTCTAGTCCAGATTTTTCCAAGTGATGCTTTTGTCGACTGAGAATTCTGGAAATTATAGTCAAGTATAATCTAGAAACCTAAGAACCATGTGATAGGATGAGTTCCTAATCTTGTCCCCGACAGTGCTGGCTTCCTCGGTTAGAAAACAGAGATGAGCACCAACCCCTAGAATCAGACATGACATGACATGAGAAACCTTTATTTTTTTAGATATAGAGTAGGGGTCACCAACCTTTTGGACCTCAAAGGGCCACTAAATTCATAAGTTTAAATCCCACAGACCACTAATATGATTTTTTAAAAGATAAATAGTATTTACTGCAATATAAAAAATGCAAAAGAAGTTTATGTAGACCACCAAAATTTTCTCATGGACTACTGGTGGTCCACAGCCCACCAGTTGGTGACCACTGATCTAGAGGACACCCAATTACTGGGGTAAATTAATTGCTGCCTGTAAATAAAGCACCCAACTTCTGTCTTCCCCAAACTAGGGGCTCTCAAGATCTTTGGTTATGGAAGTCTAGTCCTTACAATATGTTTACTTCTTCCCTGCAAGGAGAGCAACAGTTATTTGCAGAATAGTTGCATCTGTTTCTTTTCCACTGGACCTCTTAGAGGTCTTAAAGAATGTTTTTCATGTCTGCAGAGCAGCATAATAACTCTGGCCTTTAGTGACACTCTTGTTTTTCCCCTTCCTGAGATATATTTAAATGTTCTTTCAAAATCTTGCGATAATATAATAACAAGTTGCTGCCACCAGACATACCATACCACATGTAATTCCTGGATGATATACCAACATATATTGGGGAGTTACAGGGTTCACACAAAAGAGACTAGAAAATAATTACATTTTACCAGAACTATTCAACAGTTTTCTCTGCTACCCACATGATGCATTTATTTACGCTGCAATTGACTGTCCTGCACTGACTTTTGAAGTAGCTAATCATAATAGCTGCCTTAAAAAAACACTCAAGAATACATAATGGAATGTTTAAACTTACAACAAATCTAATATGCTTAAGATAGAAGCAAAAGATCTGTAATTCAAACACATCAAAAAATTTATGGATATGTAATTCCTTATTTCTCTCCAGCTTGCCACTATCTGGGTTTTTCCGGCATTTTTATGGGACTCTCAAAAAGCCACAAGGTTCCTCTGGACAACATAGATTTTGCTTCCTGAACACTTTTGTATTTTACAGGTTTTTGGTTACAAATCACAAAAATAATATATAGGTTTATCACATACCATTCTATAGAACTCTTCCGTTTTTACACAATGGTGATGTACATCTTTTAGTACCTGTTGGCTATGCTTCAAACATGAAAGAAACATAAGAAAACTTGGAATTGTTGCTGAAGGACATCCAGCATACCAAGTACCAAGATCTAAAAGTACTGGCTCTTCTGCCTGGAATGCAGCCTGGTTATACCAAGTACTGTTGTTACATATGAAAATGGGAAATCCATGCAAGAGAGTCACATTAATTAAAAAAAGATGGCCACTCCAAAAGAATTTGATTCCAGGACAGAAAAACACAGCACATCAACCACTTGTTAACCCAACAAAAATATTTTTGCCTCCACACCACATAAAATTCAGATTAAAAAACTGTGAAAGCTATGAACAAGGAAGATGAAGTTTTTGTTATTTTTGAGACAGAGATTTCCAAGAATAACTGCTGCCAAGATTTAGGAATACATTTCTGATGGTCCACAGATCAGATATCTCATCAATGACAAATGTTTTGAAGATCTGTTAGTAAGGCCAGATAAAATAGACTGGAAAGCATTCAAGGATGTTGTCAAGAAACAGACCCTTCCAATCTCTTGATTCTTTGATACTTTGAAGCATAGTGGTCCCACCTAATTTTATTCCCACAATGACAATTCTATGAGGTGTAGGTTAGGTTGAGAGAAAATGATTGGCCCAAAGTCATTCAGCCAACTTTCATGCCTAATGGAGGCCTCGTACTTACTGTCTCCTGGTTTTTAAATCAGCACCTTAACCACTATATCAAACCGACTCTCTTCAATACCTTGATAGCTGCGTAGCATGCAGATATTCAACACATAACTATTCCTCTCTCGTGGTACTTTTCTTCCACCAAAAAGTTTTTACCTGTTAGCATGCAACCAAAGGATCTCTGCCAACAGAAAGAGACAATGCCACGTTTAACACCTAGTCCAATCCCTTTTGTTTTCAGCTGTAATCTCTGCAGTTATTTTGGCTGGTAAACAAACAGAGGGAAAGATGCGATGAAGTGTAAGGAGAGATTTGCACAGGGCAGACAAGTGAACATTTAATTTATTTACCGCTCCTAACAGATACCTGGGGTGACATTTATTAATAAACGACATTATCAGATGTCTGATATGTCGCTCACAGAAATTAATTACCCAGCTCGTGGTAAAACCATAACAAGCCTGCAGTGCTATAACATTTATGCTAATTGAAAATGAGATAAGTGCTGTGGGTGCAATTTGCATTCAATGCAGTGTATTAATTATCTTCCGTTCTCTTCATGATAAATACACCTGACTGAATCACTCTGCTAATTTGCCAGGTAATAGAGTTATAAGTGGATTCCCTCAGGTGAAAGCATCAGCCCTATTGGAACATCAAGGCATCAGTTTCAGCAAGGGATTCAGTGGGTTAGCAAAAACAAAAGAAAAAAACGCTCAACCTTTCTCGCTTTTCCATGTGTATTGAGTTCAAAAGCACAGCAGCAAAACCTTTTCATTGCCCCTTTTTGTAGAATTTTTGAAATACAGTTTAAGCACTTTTAAATAAGAGGGGGGGAGTCATTTCATTTAATGGATTGGGCACTGGGTTCATACCTCAGAAATATGAGTTTGATGTTCTTGAAATCAGCATGCCCTTTCTCTTAATTTACAATATTGCATTTGAATAAACCCCCTCCTGTGGTGAGATCTAGTATTTAGCAATGATGAACTTTTGCTTTTAGTGAATTTCCCTTCTAAAAAAAGATATCATAGGTAGATGCACATAGCAGAAAGTCATACTTAGCCAGTCTTTCTCTATCATTAGATCCTCAGTATCTGGGACCAAAGCACATATTCAGTCTTGTTTATGTTATTATTTATAACATCCAGAATGGTTGTTTCTCCCATCCTCATTTCAAAGTAAAAGTAATGTTCTAAGGCAGATAAGATGTCAGAGTGTTTTTTTCCCCAAACTTGGCAACTTTAAGATATATGGAATTCTGGAAGTTGAAGTCTACCCATCTTAAGGTTGCCAAGTTTGAAAAATACTGCTTTAAAGTGTGTGTGTGATAAATTATTTATTTATCAGCACAAATACAACACAAATATAAAAAGGCAACATTAAAAATAAAAATATGGTTTTCTGCCTGGATGGTTTTCTGTAATGAACCGAAGGACAGAAAGAGGGAGTAGTGAGCTTCCTCCCATATTTGGGCATACCAGGGGTTGTAACACAAATACATATATATGTATGTATGTATGTATGTATGTATGTATGTATGTATATATATATGTGTGTGTGTGTGTGTGTGTGTGTGTGTGTGTGTGTGTGTATGAGTTTTCTGTCTTAATACTGCATATTAAGCTAAACGTAAGAGATACCACCGACTTTTTTATAACATTTTGGCTGTGGTCTTTCATTCTTAAACATGAACCCTTTAAAACTCACTCCAATGTAGTGCAGTTTTTAATTTATTTTTGTCTTTTATTTTTTTGTCTTTGTCCTCATAATAATTCTGTAAGGCAGGATAGACCATACATTTTTACAATAACCACTTTATTCGTAACATAGCAAAAAAATGTATCTAAGGATAAATGAATAATATAAAATATGAACCAGGAATAGTAGATACTGTGAGTATCCAAGCTTTCAAGTATTTATTCTAATAAAAAATGGAGAAAAGAATAGTCATTTGAATGAGCAATTTTAAAGCACTTTCCCCAGAATAAAATATATATAGAAAAAATGGAAATGCTTATTGCTATTTTCCCTACTGCAAATTTCCCTTTTCATAATAAAATTGTGAAACATATGTTTATGTATGGTTGCCATCCTCATAGCAGAAATATCTTCTGTTGTGATAAATGTAGATTTAATTTTTAAAAAGAGATCAGTAAAATTCAGGAATACAGAAATATTGACTAGGGCACAATTTTTGCCCTCTTCACAAAAACATTTGTTTAGAAAGCAAAATCCAGCATGAATCACACAGTTAAGTACTAAATAACAAACAATTGATGATGATATCCACTCAGATCCATAGCAAAGTACATTCTGGTATTTATTAAGCTCAACTAAACCCTGCAATTTACTGACATATGTATACCTTAGTGTGCCATTATATATTACTGCTTTTATCAAGCAATTCAAACAGTCAGAGGAATTTAACAGTTTTTTTTTAGTTCCATACCTTATGAGTAAAGTTAGCCAATGGTGTTATTCTTTCTATTAAACATATAGCAATAGCAATAGTACTTAGACTTATATACCACTTCACAGTGCTTTACTGCCCTCTCTAAGCAGTTTACAGAGTCAGCATATTGCCCCCAACAATCTGGGTCCTCATTTTACTGATCTCAGAAAGATGGAAGGCTGAGTCAATCTCAAGTCGGTGAGATTCAAACTGCTGAACTTCTGGCAGCCAGCAGTCGGTAGAAGTCGCCTGCAGTACTGCATTCTAACCACTGCACCGCCATGGCTCATGCTATGCTATACTATGCTATGCCATGCCATGCCATGCCATACCATACCATACCATACCATACCATACCATAACATGTGTCATTTGTGTTCACTGGAATATGGCTACATGAACAATTTAGAGTATGTTTGGGATACCTGCATTGGCTCCCAGGCTGTTTCCATGGCCAATTCCATTACTCCAGAAGCTTGACTTTTTTGCATCCCATATTAACTTGCTCAGATTTTTAAATGGAATGGAATTGTTCCTCATCAAAGGCTTCTCATAAGTTTAACCATGGTACAAAAGAACAAGTTATCTTGTGGGTAAGCAACTGATTAAATAATAGGAAACAAAAAGTGGGACTCGTAAATGGACATTTTCCGATGTTGAGTCCCATAGGGCTTTTTCTGAGATCTGATGCATTTTAACATATGTATAAATGATCTGGAATTGGATGTGACGAGTGGAAGAGCCTATTTTGCTGATGACCCTAAATTGTTTGGAGCAGTAAAAAAAATAACGATGGATTAGGAAGAGTTCAAATGGATCTCTGCATATTAGGGGAGTGGACATCAAAATTGTAGATGTCATTCAACATGAACAACTATAAAGTGGTGCACATTAGTGCCAAACAAAATCCTAACTACCCATAAAAAATAATGGGGCCAGAACTTAGCAAAGTCCAATGAGAAAAGAGATCTTGGAATAACGATAAACAGTTCAGTGACAGTATTGACATAGTGCAGGGGTGTCCAAACTTGGGAACTTTAAGACTTGTGGACTTCAACTCCCAGAATTCCACAGCCAGCTGGGGAATTCTAGGAGTTGAAGTCCACAAGTCTTAAAGTTCCCAAGTTTGGACACCCCTGACATAGTGTATATCTGCTGTAAGGGAAAAAAGCCAACAGCATTTTTATTTATTTATATTATTTTACTTTAACTATTTATATCCCACCTTTATTATTTTCATAAATAATTCAAGGAAGCAAAAGCATTTGTTAGGGATAATAAAGGTAAAGGTTTCCCCTGTTCAGTCATGTCCAACTCTCCGAGGCGTTTCTCATCTCCGTTTTTTAGTCGAAGGACCAAAGATAGTTCCTTGGTCATGTAGCCAGCACGACCAAGGCATGGGACACTGTTACTTTCCTATTGAAGTGGGACTTATTTGTCTACTTACATTTGCATGGTTCTGAACTGCTAAGTGGGCAGGAGCTGGGGCAAGTAACAGGAGTTCACCCCATTGCGCAGCACTCAGGTCTCGAACCTGACAAGCTCAGCATCTTTAAGGGCTTAGCCATCACGCCCCCTCTATTATGGATAATAAGAAATGATATGAGCCACGGTGGCACCATGCAGTACTGCAGGCTACTTCTGCTGACTGCCGGCTGCCTGCAATTTGGCAGATCAAATCTCACCAGGCTCAAGATTGATTCAACCTTCCATCCTTCCGAGGTGGGTAAAATGAGGACCCAGATTGTTAGGGGCAATATGCTGACTCTGTAAACCGCTTAGGGAGGGCTGTAAAGCACTGTGAAGCGGTATATAAGTCTAAGTGCTATTGCTATATTGAAAACAAAGGTGCCGATATCATAATGCCTTTATATACATCAATGACTTGACCACACCTGACCTATTAATTATGTATGATTCTGCTTTTAAAAAACCTCAAAAAGGATATAGTGTTACTAGACAGGAGGCAACAAACATGATGAAGTGGCTAGAAAGCTATGATATTTGGGAACTTTTAATTTAGAAAGGAAGCAAATATGAGAAAACATGACTGAAATGGACAGAATTATACAAGGTGTGGATAAAGTGAACAAGAGAAGCTGTCTTCCTCTTCTCCAAAAACAAGAACCAGATGTGACTCCTGAAATTGAATCCTGGAAGAATCAGGAAAAACATTTTTTTTTAACACAGTGCCTTTTTCATTTGCAACAAGAAGATGCAATGGTGGCTTCAAGAATAGGTTGGACCAATTCATGAAAATCATGGAGATCAACGGCTATCAGCTTTGCTAACCACGTGACTGCCTTTGAATGCCATCTGCTAGGAAACTAGGTAGTGAACAATTGGAAGAGGATTTTTGTTTTTCTGAAGTTTCTTTTAGTAACTTTGGAATTTTAATCTGGCCGTGATGTTTAGATCAACTGCTATTTTGTAGGGTACCCCCAAATGGTTCCTACAAAAGTAGGAACATATCCATTGACATCTTCTTTTTTTTTAGCTTTAAAAACCCCTAGGTTTTTTTTCTTTTAATTTTTTTTAAATGTAAAGCTGCTACTCTGCAAAACAGAACCAGCCTCTAACATTTTGTAACTGGTAAATACTCCTGCTCTGAGTTAGAAGTTTTGTGAATGGGTAAAAAAATGGCAAACATTTCCTGCTGATAAAATACTCTCTAAATTCTAATGTGCGCGCTAGTGACCTATATACTATACTCTCTGCTCTCTGGGCTTTCAATTACTTAGCTACTGTTTTGCTGTTCCTTAATAGCTTATGTTGGTAAATCCAAATATGGGATATAAATTATTTGAATCAATCAATGTATCAGTTATTAATCATGTCAACCAAGGTGTGCATGATCACCCATATTGCACTACCAGATGTGATTATAATTAGCATGAATGATGCAACAAAAAGGATTAAATGTGTTAATAGAGGATAAATTTAATAAAAACTGCACATTCTACTAACTAGAATGAAACTCAGTTGTAGGATATACCTGCTAGAGACTGATTAAAGGATAACCACTTACAGCATTGCCAAGGAATATTAAATGCACTGTCAAAAGAGAGGATAAAGAGGTACATGACAACTGCATATGAAGGAATGCAAATTTAAGGATATAGTAATAGTTACTGTAACTTAAATTTAAAAATATAATACTGCTCATATTAAAAAGTATTTGATGAAGTAACCTGTGTGCCTGATCATGCTGACACTAAATGTAAGAAATGTCAAGGCCCCTGGCCAGTGGTGAGATTCAAATAATTTAACAACTGGTTCTCTGCCCTAATGACCAGCTGGGTAGGTGGGGCTCAGTGGTCATGTGGCCAACTCAACATCACTCACATCGATGGGCGCTTCAATAGCTGTTACAATGTAATAAGGGTTAACCGGAGAGGCAATTTCTGTAAGCAGGGCAATAAAGATTAGGCTGGAAACAACACCAGAATGTTTCCTTCCTGCCTTCCTTACAGGATTACCCCTGTAAAGTGGAAAAAAAACAAAATGAGATTTCTTTCAACAACTGGTTCTGTGAACTGCTTAGAAAGTTATCAACCAGTTCTCCCAAATAGGTGTGAACTGGCTGAATCCCACCACTGTCCTTGGCTCTTTCTTCTTATACTTTGACATTGCTTAATCAGATGGAGTTGGACACTTTTGAAATAGAAAAATGCCTTCAAATGGACCATTTGCCCTTTGGATGGACAACTGAAAAGTAAAATTAATGGCCATTCTGTATGCTGCTTCTGTTGTAGGTCTTCCAAGAAGCACCTGGGAAGGACAGCAAACTATATAGATTTGGGGACTAATCTAACAATAGTCATATTTTTATGGATGTGTCATTAGGGAAGGTAAGTTGAATTCAATATCTAGAAGGAGATGCCTTATTTCTTAGTGCAGTTTGTGGTCCCATGCAAAGTAAAATAGTTTTGCCACTTAGGATGAAACATACATGAGCATCTGTCTAACATGCCAGTTCAGTTTCTTCCATTTTAAATAAAATATCTTTTCTCCTGCTTAACAGAGCCGTTTCAAATAAAAATCAAATGCCCTTTGGGTGGGCATGCAATTTTGTCCAACAAAAAACAAATAGAAATAAGCCCATATATCTCAGTCTGTAAACTTTGCTTTTTGAAAGAAAAACCTAGTGGTTGTAAAACAACATGGTGATGTGACAGGGCAAGGGCAGAGAGTTGTTAACAAAATTCTTAACGTTGACTCTGAAACGCATTTGTTCAATAGGCATCCTAATGACATTATTGCAGCTAAAAACAGAGAGACTTGAAAATGCTGTATACATTATGACTCTCATCATCCACCAACTGCAAGAATGCCACACTAAAACTAACTCAAAACACCTCAGGGAAGGTAATTGCTACTAATGGATCTGAAGTGTGTAAAATTGGGCATTATTACCCAGTCATCATATCCTTGAATCGCCAGAGCTGTGGGATATTGTAGTTACTAGGCTTGTCATCTCTCAATCACGGGAGAAATTTGAGAAAAGTGGCCAACTCTCCTTCATTTTGCATTAGAAGGAAAATTCAACAACAGCTAAATATTACGACAGCCTGTTTGTGCCTAAGAGGGTATCAAAGGGTCAGTGTTTTGCTTTTCTAAACCACTATTTCCCTGTTTTGAGAAACACCTGCAGATGCTGCCCCAGTCTAGAATAGTTCTCCAGTGGAATATCTTATTCTGAATGCCTACACATAATGTTTTATGCATTCACCTGGATCAGTTTTTGCAACCTCGGCTTTCTACCCTGGATAAGTAGAACTGGAACTGTCATAGCTTTTAGTTGATGGAGTGTTTGAAAAAGAAATTCATTTATTTCCCACACTATTGGTTTTTGTTCTACAATTTTTTCAAGGTCTGGATATGGTCTGTCTGACTGCCATCATGATTGTACCGTACTTCACTGACAATAACGTGTGGCGAATACAGAGAAATCAATCTTTTGTGCTTAACAAGTGTACTATTTTCTTCCAGTAATGCAAGTGTTTTAATTGCTTTGGGGGATATAAGTATGGAAACATCCACTGGTTCTTCGGTGTGATATAATTACAGAGCAGCAATGGTCTATTCAAAACCACACTGAGCCAAAATAAAGCAACTTTAAGGAAGCTGAGGTCTGGCTCAATAAAGCAAAGAGGCCTGGCTCAATAAAAAGAGAAGAATGAAGCAGAAGCAAAAATAATAATTTCAAATTTGAGAAGAGTAGAAAATACGAGTGGATGAGGGGCAGAATAAAAATGCCAAGTATTTTGTCAATGTGGCCATTTGGGGATATCAAGGAACGCTGCAATAGATCTGGCACTTCTTGATCTTCAGAACACAAATTTGAATAAAAAAAATAAGGACAAGATAGATCAGTGCCATCTCTATAGTTCAGAAGTATTTTTAAAGAGCTCTTACAGAATTTCTAAAAACAAAAACTATACATGGAATCACCTGCACTAATATGGGTGAATTCTCGCAAGAGATATACCAGTAGATCTCTCTATTGCATATATTGCAATTGACTTTTCTTGGTGTGGTTTGTGAAATCGGGTGTTGATTCAAACATAATCTGTACAGAGAATAGAATAACAGGCTGAGCTATAAGCAAATTCTGCATCCATATTCTTACTACCCTTTGCAGTATGCTGAGGGCAAAGGGCTCTAATCCAAGGTTTTGGGTCAAAAGGGGTTCCTGTGACATTAAGGTTTCCTTGCTCACAGAAAATTTTCATACACACCTTCAGTCCTTGTCCTGAATGGTGTCAGTCTAGGATAATGACAAGATGTAAACTGGGAGAAGACAAACAAGGTAGCCACAGGCAGGCCAAGGTGACCGTTGACTTAACATATTCTATTATTAATGCAGACTTCAGTCGTATGTAATAGACACTGACATATTTTGGTGAACAAGAGCAGTTGTGAATCAAGGTATGGATATTGATTTATACATGGTTACTTCTCTTAGCCAAGCACTTTGCAGAATTGCACAATGAATGCACAGATTTATGTCCATCAGAATAGAAAAAGCAAATTCCTCCATATAGGCTGGCAGTGAGATATAGTGATGAGTCTAACATTGACGGAAACACAATCCAACCTTCTAGGAAGCAATTGTGATAGGAAATGAAAGAGAAATAATTAAATAAGTGAAATACTGACTGTAGAGGTCATAGTCAACTGATAAACTGAAGACCACAAAAAGTTAAGGACTACTTCCTGCATGTAAAATATTCCTACTCCCAAGATGCCTCTTATATGAAGACATCCTTGAAAAGAAGATCAGAGAAGGATCCATATTAACATCAGACTTGATGGTAGAGAAAAATCAACCATCAAGTTGCATGGGCAAAGTACTCAAGCAGCTACATTCAGTCTTCAAAGAGACCTGTGGTGCAATAATCTATTCTGCATAGTAATACTTTTTTATTTACATAGAATCAAGTGTACCAACCCAGGATGTTTAAAAGGTCCAGGATGCAGATGATGGAGGTTTTTATTCTTGTGAACCTTGATATTACCTGGTCTATATCTCTCAGACCAAGAGAGAGAGTGGAATACATCTAACCATTTCCAGAAGTTGTAATACAGTTCCTGGCTTAAAAAATTGAATCAGAATGTGTTTTAAACATTCTGTTTTGAAATGTGTCTTTTATATCTATAAGATATAAAAGTCTAAACTAAAGCAGTACCAGAGAGAAAGAAAAATAAAAGACAACAAATGAGACCAGTGTGGTTGCATAAAGAGCAATCTTACAAACTGAAGGACAAGAAGGAATGCTATAAAAAATGGAAACAGGCATATAAAACTACCAGCAAATAGCCCAAATCTGCAGGGATGGAGTCAGGATGGCTAAACCTAAGAATGAACGAATACTTGTAACAAATACCAAAGATAATAATAATAAAAAAATTCAACATGTAAGGAACAAGAAAAAAGTCAAGGAAAAGAGCAAAAAACCCTAGCTTTAACAAAGTCTGAGATAGCTTTTTGCAAACCAGTTATGGTAGTTCTAGGTAGCAAATTCTCATTCTGATCATTTTATATAAATTCAATTTAAGGTAAATCAGTAGAAATCAGATACCCTGCTGAATGGATATAGAGTTACCTGATCTCTCTCCCTTGCTGCAAAATACTTTCAAATAAAGTAGATGATATGGTAAGATAAGATGTTGAACTAGAAGTGAGGAGAGTCAATTGAAGTCCTTCCTCAGTCTTTCCTGGATGGCAGTTGATCATTTTAGGTCAGCTGTTCTCTGTCTCTCAGCCAAGCTTTCCTCATTCATTTTGCTCTTGGAAGAAAGGAAAGTTATAATGCTAAAGGTTTTATTAATATTATTCATATGCATCTGAAAAGAAACAATCTTGAATTCAAGACCCAATCCCTCAAAAGGACAATAGATCAAAAAAAGGTGACAGAGAGAGAAAACAAAAGAGAGAGACTCAATTTAAAAATTGTTAAAAAATAAAATTCTTTAAAGGCATCCATAGAAATGTCTGTAGGCATTTGAACCTCAACAGTGTCTTTTCTTGCCATCCAACTGAATAAATGCAGAAATGAACAAGCATCTTAAAAACTTGACAATACAAGTGAAATAACTAATTAGCTTAAAGAAATCTCTGTCTAGCCCAACAACACATGAACCTAAGTTTTTAAATATAAGCTTACTGAGCAGGTAACATAAATCATAATAAAATTCCTGGGAAATATTATTATGCCCAACTGATTGCATACCACTAGGGATTTTAATTTAAACAGAATGTTCATTTGTTTATTTAGCCAATTTATATCTTATTTCTCTTGTATTGTGGAGTTGAAGACTATTTATAATAGGATAGATCTTTTTAATTTCAACACATTTTATCACATCATGTGCCCACAGTTCAGTGTTGGGTTAGAATTTGGGGTAGTGGGCACAGCAGAGGTGGGTTCTACCTGTTTGCCCTGGATTGAGTGAACCATAGTGTTTGCAGCAGGAGGCTCTGCTCACTCATCTGGATGCTTCTGCGCTTGTGCAGAAGTGTTGCGCAAGCTCACACACACATACACACACACACACACACACTCATGAACCGGTAGTAAAATAAATTGAAACCCACCACTGGGGCACTATAAGTTCATTATTGGAGGAATCCAATTGGGACAAGTTAAGGAAAGCAATTGATGAATTCCCCAATGAGATTTCCTGTCTCACCATGTGTTACCAGTTGGAAAGGAACCCATCCTTTAGTCTTCTGGAGACAGCTGGGACTGGAGGTGGTAGCAGGTTTCAATAGATAGTTAGACTGGTGGATAGTCTTCCGTGAAACACAGTATCTAAATAGTTGATCTGTGGAATGAATTAGGTTTGTTGGGAAAGCAGGAGGCCTCCTGACCATTCTGAAGATTCTCCTGCCAACCCCACCTAAACAGAGTTCCATGGAGGGGGGGGCAGGAGAAGTGGAAGCTTAACCACTGACAGGTGCTGTAGGCGTGGCACAGTGAAGAACATGAAAGATCCTATTTAACCACACAGCCCTCCCAGGACTGATCAGGTATTTTCAAGTGTTTTCTAAACATAGATTTACTGCTATTTCTGAAGAGCACTAAACATGTATCTAAAATAATTCTTTTAAAAAACCCAGAGAAAACATGGAAATGAGGTATAGTGGAGGAGCTCCTTCCTACTTCATCTCAGTACTGATGTCACCACTACACCTTTCAGTTCTTTTTAGAGGGTTTTTTTGCACACATGGGTTTATCATGCTTTAAGAGAAACAGTAAACTGGGTTTAAAAGTAGCTTGATAAAGGTCATGAAAGATATGGTTTGGACTGGGTTGTGAAGTGGGAAAGGTCACTACCTAACCTCTCCCTACACACACACACACACACACACACACACACACGTACACACAGATCACCCATCAGTTTTGCAGGATCAGTCTTACCCAAGACTCCAATTGCATGATTTAACTCATGGCATCAGAGAGCTTACATATAAACTATTGAGTCCTCCTGCTCCCACATTTTCCTATTATGGCTCCTTATAATCAGGTCTCCTATTCCATATAATAGTTCATGTGCAATTGGAGTCCTTGGTCTGGGAATCATTAGCTACGCCTGCCTCCACCACCCCAACATCTGTTGCCCTGACTTCAAATCTTGATCTGTTGCCACATCTGGGAGAAAGAGCTGAGATTTTACTGTCCTTTTTCCAGCAACATGGCACTCTGAGCAACTGGGGACCTGTCAGATATGGGAGAGACTATGGATTGAAAGAACTCAACTCTCCTATTACTAAAACGAAGAATGGGCATAGAAGACAATACAGAAATTGGAGATGAGAGGGTGTGTCTGCAGTAGCTTGAAATGGCCAGTGGGAGCTGGTCAGCTCCTAATTCATACCACCTAATTGGCCATGTCATTGATGAATAGTCCTACAAGTATCCACACAAATCTCCCAATTTGTATGGAAAGAACAGCAACAGTATTACTTTTAAATTGGAACATTAAAAACAAATATAAGTTGCTCCTCACTTGACTATGGATAGGATGAATGGCATGACATGCTGAAAGCTATGAGCAAATCATCTTTATGTTGTGGTTACAGGAGATAGAGATGAGCACTTAAATCAAGACTTGTGCTGCCTCCTCAGTCGCAATAGCAATAATACTTAGATTTATATACTGCTTCACAGTGCTTTGCAGCTTTCTCTAAGTTAAGGTTTACAAAGTCAGCCTATTGCCCCCAACAATCTGGGTCCTCATTTTACCCACCTCAGAAGGATGGAAGGCTGTCAGCCTTGAGCCAGTGAGAATCAAACTGCTGGCAGCCAGCAGAATTAGGCTGCAATACTGCATTCTAACCACTGTGCCACCATGGCTCTCAATAAGCATCAGTATCAGAAAGTGAAAGGGATTTAAGCCAATTAGATTCAATTTAAGAATTCAGATATTACTGTACTTCTGCTAACGCTTGCAGCCAAGTAAGGGATCACAGTTGACCCCAAATTACTCTAAGCCTGGATATACTGTATGACTTCCTTGTCAAGACCTCATAGCAAAGACCAACAGTCAACCTATGCTACCCTGTCCTTTTGCCAATGTGGAAGCAATATTGATCCAGTTTTGTTCTATATAAGGAATGGGCAATTTGGAGCTCATGAGCCACTGGAATGCTGCAAAATAGTTTGCTGTTTCCCACTGCCATTAGAAACCAGCTATTTGGTCCAGACAGACAATGATCAAGCTAGTATTACTGATTTTATTGTCTTGCAAGTAAAGTACCCTTGTACAAGAGTAGCCTTGATCTCCAGATTGGCAACTTCTCAACCCAAAGGGTGCAAATAGTGCACACTTAGAGGACACATATGGACAACTAAAGCAAAAAATCATTTTAATTAACATACATTTAATAGAAAGAGCATCAGAATCTCAAGACTTTTCCCAGCTTGTCCAAATGTAGCTAAATGACTTTGCTAACAATCCCAGCATCTATGCTCTATCCTTGCACAACGTGGAAAAGCCTGCAAAGTAGCCATGACAAATTCATGCCCATATTCTTTGCAAAGCATGACCTAACACCCTTTACATCTTACTGGATTTATTAAAGACAAATCACATGTTTATTCAATGGCAGGGTTCAAGTATTATGTTAAGTTGTGTCTGATTTGGTTTTGGGTTAGGCATTGTGTGAACCCAGCTATTGGGCTAGTTGATGGCTTAATTCTGGGATGTAGCTTACACCACGAATGATGGTTACGAAAACTACAACTTACTGCTACAAATAAAGTCATGTCCTACGGGTGTAAACGTTTCCTCATCTATCAAATTAAGCATTATCTTTTGTCAGCAATGTCTTGACAGAGGCTCATCAAATTCATCTTCTGGGGAGCCATTTCCTCTTCACCTCAATTTTTGTTCCCCAGAGTTGTCTAGGAACTCTTTACATCAGTGTCTTAACCTTGTTAGATAGCTTCTGACTCCTGGTGCCATAATTCAAACATGCAACCATTTTATGCTTTGAAATTTGGAGGTCTCCTTTCCAAAGCCTGATGTGGCAGGTGCCACCTATACAGAGGCCGTGTGTGATTCAGTAATGTTTCGCATAGCATTGGCAAAATGCACCATGCCAATCTCCCAAATGGCATTTGATCCTAACCAAGTTGGGATGCTTTTTCTGTTTCTGCAGTTTTTCTTGAAGTGGCCCAATCTGGGAGGAAGGGGAGGCAGTTTTCAATGTTTGTCATTATTATAGGTTATATACGGAAAGAAAAGTTAATTAAGCTTTAAAAAAAATCCATCACACATCAATGGCTGCATTTTAATGAGTACAGAAAGTTGAGGTGTTTACTGCCAATTAAAGTGGCTTTTTAAAATAAGCATTAATTAACACTGAAATTCAGAAGAAAGTTATGCCTTGTCAAAGAAAGGCCAGTGCTAGCAGTGCCCACTTCTGCACCCATTCATATTCAGATAGTAATTACTGCCAACCCTATATTTTCCATAATAATGAGGACACGCTGTCATGTCTGTCAAATAAGGGGGGAAAAGTGGTGGGTTCAAAACACCTCAACCTGAAGCAAACTTGAAAAAAAAGAAAGAAAGAAAGAAATCTCAGGGGAGGGAACCTCTCTCACCTAACTGGAACTTAGGAAACAGATTACAAGGCACAGATGAAACCACGGGGACCAGCAATTGCTTCTCCTGCTTGATCTTGGCCACTCAAACTCGGGGTCAAGTGAGGGTTTCTTCCACAGGAGCCATTTCTGTCAATGCTACTTCCAAACTTCTTAAAGTGGAGTTTCCAGGGGATGAAACAACCATGCTTCACGTCGCCAAGCCGCAGTTATATTCCTTAGACTAGCAGGGAATAAAGATGAAATAAATAATGACAGTCGACTTACACCCTGATCTCCTTGCAGCTTGACTCCTGCAACACGGTCTATATGGGGGTTGTCCTGGAAGATCCTCCAGAAGCGTCAACTGATTAAGAATGCGGGCAAGTTTTGGAGTGCCCATAGGGCTCCCCAGGCTTGTGAGTTGTACCTGTTGCCAGTTTGCTTCCAGGTAAGATTCAAGGTGCTCGTTCTGACCTGTAAAACTCTACCTGGCCTAGGGCCTTGTTCAGGGGTGGATTCCTACAGGTTTAACAACCAGTTTGCTGAGCACGCGCTTTGCGTGAGCATGCACAGTTTAGAGAATACTTCCCTTCTGGATTGCTGCTTGGGAAGGAAAACAGCTGAGGCGCAGCAATCCACTCTGCCGCCCAACTCAGCTGAGAAGATAACGGTTGGTAAAGCGCAGGGGAGGGCAGGTGGGCCCACTTGCTCGTGGGGGTGAACCAGTTCGCTCCCAACTGATCTTCAGAGCTACAGGTTAGGCCAAACCGGTCCGAATCAGTAGAATCCCACCCCTGCAGAATCCTTCAAATAAATACTGCTGTATATTCAAAAAAACCTCTGCTTTTTCTCATATCTTGCCTTTTGATATGAGGTTGCCCTCATGATGTGAGTGATTCCCTCCTTGCTGTTTTTTTAGAGGGTTTTGCAGGTTTTGTTTTGTTTGTTTTATCAATCAAACCTTTGGCAAAGGCAACTGAACCCCATCTGTTTTCTGGATAATGTGGGCCTGCTTTTCATTGTTGTTGGTTTCTGTCATCTTTTTCCCTTGTGTTTACTATTGCATTATTTTACTTTTTCTTTTTTTTCCTGTGGGACTTGTTTGCTTGTTTTGCTTATAAACTGCCCAAGGTCTCTGAGAAGAGAAGTGCACAAATTTAATAAATAAATAAAAACTGTTGCCCCACTATGACACAAGGTGTAAGAACTGACCTCTGGGCCACAATCAGGGCTGAAGCCACAGAAAAGGCCACCATTATTCCTATGGGTGGTGACGGGGAAGACAATAAGGTGTTTTTTTTTCCCCACATCAGCTAATCATCATGATCTGCTGGCCCTCTGGAAACAGACTGTTGGTTGTTATCATTGCAAATGGGAGATGGTGAGCTCGTCATACTGGTCAGCTGATCAGGTTGAGCGGGTTGATAGGTGGAGAAAGCACCCTGACATTTTTCTTGACTGGATCACTAACGTTTGGCTGCTAACAGCAATGAGAATGCAACGATCTATGCTGGATTACTGGGAGAATGGTAGACACTTCGTTATTTTGTTGTTGTTGTTGCTGTTTTCTGCATTGCTTCAGGTCATTCGCCCCTTCATAACAGAAAACCTGTAAACTTTAGAGACATCAGAAGGAAAGGAAAGGAAAAGTATTTATCACTCACCAGGAAGGGGACGGGAGGGGAGGGAAGAGGAGGGAAGAGGAGGGGAGGGGAGGAGAGGAGAGGAGAAGGGAGGGGAGGGAACAGAAGGGAAAGGATGGGAAGGGGAGGGGAGGGAAGGGGAGGGAAGGGAAGGGAAGGGGAGAGGGGTACCTAATTTAACATTCAGCCTGGAAACACACGAGTGGCCAGAGAATTCGTGGTAACTGGGCCCTTTTAATTTTAGAAAATAAAGAAGATGGTGCCAGCAGTCCAGCCATGCCTGGGATCGAATCCACCTGCCTAGAAAAGGGGCAAAGATGGAACATCCACCAGAAGGAGGAGAGGCTCATATTTAGCTTTATAGAAGAGATCAACTTTAAAGATAGGAGACAAAACATTCCATTAGAAAGTATAAGTTGGATCTGAAATAATTATTTTATGTTAATTATTTTGTAATGATTATTTTAAGGATTTCTCTTGACTTAATTCACAAAGCTGGTAATACCGTTCACCGAAGCAAGATTTGACCGCTCAATATGGACCACGTGCTTTTAACTGCCTCAGAGGAATCTGAGATGCACATTTCTGAAGCCAAAACAATTCATATCAAACATTAAACAACATTTTTAAAGTTACAATTACTTATATATATATATATGATGCATAGATTGAAGAACTGGAATGTCTAACCGTGAGATGACAATGGTTGCAAGGCTTAAAAAATGCTAAATTGCTTTTATCAGACTTATGATTGAAACTGATTCATCAAAATATTCTATTTCAAGTTTCTTAGATAAGCCAAACAATGAAAATTGAAAGTTGGATATCAGATTTTCTCTGTTAGCAATGTTACAAAATGTTAGGACTCGTTGAACTGATATGACTTGCTTTTGTGAGTGATTGACATTCTTTTGGAACAATGTTTTAATGCAGGGGTGTCCAAACTTGGGAACTTTAAGACTTGTGGACTTCAACCATGGCTGGCTGGGGAATTCTGGGAGTTGAAGTCCACAAGTCTTAAAGTTCCCAAGTTTGGACACCCCTGTGCTATTGCCTCTGGTCAAAAAGACTTTAGAAAAGCTATTATAAAGTATCATGAAATCTGCGCAAAAATTTACAACATCATTTTATGATTAGTAAATTAGATTGATTTTAACAGGATTAAGATTAGATTAGCAAAAAAGATTACCTTTTCATAGGTGGATAATCATGATAATTCTGGGAGTTGAAGTCCACAAGTCTTAAAGTTCCCAAGTTTGGACACCCCTGCAATAGCAGAACAAGCACAATGCTGCCTTTGAACTCTTACAGAAAATATATTGCCTGGGCCCAGATTGAAATCTACCCCCTTTTAATATCACACTTGCCCTCTGGATTTATTTCCTAACCCCCCCCCCTCCACCGCTATTACTACTACTACTGCCATCACCACCACCATAGTTACATCTGCAAGATTTGTGAAATCAGCTGAGCTACAATTGGCAGGAAGTCATATATTGTTCTAAGGGACAAACAAGGAAAGCCATATTATGCTTTTAGTGGAAAGTGTGAACCAGGTCACAGTTTTTCTGTACTTATATGATTGAATATGACAGAACGTGCTTCATGGAAGGTCATGTCCTTTATTTATATCTAGCACAGAATTGTCTACTTGGACTAGCAAAGTATCTCAGCACTATGACTATCATTAACCAGGTTCATTGCACCAAAATGACGACGATGATGTCATTATGTAAAGGAGCCGAGCATCTGGTTTAACCATGATTTGCTTCATTTCAATCACAGTATCATAATGCATTTATCAGTAGTTCCATGCTTGCTCCCACAATCCCTACACTTCTTCCAAAGATGCCCAGGCTGAGATCAAAGTTGTTCCTGCGTCTTGGGACAGAACTAAATACTTTCAGCATGCAACTTAATCTTCTGGCTTGATTTGATGCATGACTCAGTTACTAACTTAAAACAGAGTCCCACAACATTTCCAGCTTTGTGGACTGGAGGGGAGGCATGGTTCTGTGCAAGTGGCCAGCAAGTGCACATGCAGCTCCATTTGCATGGGCTGCATGCATGCACGCCTGCTGCTCACTTAGTGCATGTGCTCGCCCGCTGCTTGCATAAGTGAGAATGTGCACGTGCGCCATCACCAGCCATTTCCGTGGCTCAGTTCCATGGCAAACCCTTCATGGCCCCAGATTGAAGACCTCTGATATAAATGTCATTGTGAGGTCTTAGTGCTTATTTGTAAATTTCAAATTCAGGTAAAATCTTAGTTTAACAAATCATTTGTTGGGAAGGGTGTCCATTAATCCTGAAACTCATTAAGTCCTAAAATCCACCCACCAGACAAATTTGCACACACGTAGACTTCTTTCTTTCCTTTCTAGGAGGTCAGCTACTGAGAAAATACTCCCCCTTTCTTTGAGGAAGCAAGGCATTCACAAAGTCAGCCTTTTAAGACTTGAGGATTCCTCTTCTTTCTTTATCTGCTCTGACTGCCAGTAAGGATGTACCAGGGTGGGAGAAAGGATCACCATTGCTATCTCTAACCCAGCCTATTTATTGCCAACCCACCTACCCATTTTAGCAATAGCACAGACTTATATACCACTTTATAGTGCTTTAACATCCCTCTCTAAGCAGTTTACAGAGTCAGCCTATTGCCCCCAACAATCTGGGTCCTCATTTTACCCACCTCGGAAGGATGGAAGGCTAAGTCAACTTGAGCCTAGTAGGATTTGAACTGCCAAACTGCAGGCAGCCGGCAGTCAGCAGAAGTAACCTGCAGTACTTCACTCTAACCACTATGTCACCTTGTTGGCTCAATCAACTTATCTTCCCACAACTTTCCTTCTCCCTTTCCCCAACCTTAAATTCAAATATGAAGTACGCATACATCTCTTTTTTGGGGGGGATGGACAGGTCTATTATTTCAGGATGCCATCTAAATGTAAATATTTTCATTATATCTGAAGGCCATTACTCTGAGATCCACTGAGGCAAGAATTTACTATAATGATCTAGATCACCTACAGTAGCTGCCTTGAAGGCAACAGACAGATAGAAAGTTGTATTGTCCTTCGTTTTTAAAAAAAAAAAATCAAATTCTAACACAAAATGCCATGGAGTTTGTTTCCAAAACAGATGCTTTGATACACATCGGCCTTATTTTGGAAATTTTGATGTGGCACTTGTAACTACAATATCCAAACACTCTCCACTGCTGCTCGGTTCCTGGAAAGTTACAGTATTCCTCAGTAACTGGAACCCAGCCAACAAAAGTGAATGAGAGGCAGGAATTTCCTGTTTCATCTTGCCTGAGACCCACCCACAGCACCTTCGTCTTACTGGAGCAAAGATAACAATAAATTCTAACTTAAATGCGTAGTAAATGGTTGTGCTATGCATTTTATGACCATAAGCTTCCCTTTTGTGTCTGATTGACATAAATACGTTCGTGCTTCTAAAACAGAAAAAAAAATCATGAGCAAACCCAAAAAGATTGGATAAAATATAATATAATTTTGGATTTGGGAGAATGAGACCTATGAAAAGCTGGCATCCACTTCAGCACTATGTCTTGTAGAATATTAAGGTCATCTTTCTGGCAGTTCCTGGCAGCTACCTCTCCCTGGTGTTCACAGACTCCCATATTTCTCGCTGGGAGAAAGAGCTGCTGAAGACACTTCATCTGCTAGGTTTCACAGAGGATGCCTTGGGAAACTACGACCTCAAGGATGCCCAATTTAGGATAGTCCAACGGCTTGTGGACATTGATTTACAATATCTACAAGCCAGAGCCAATAAAACTTGCTCCCCCCCTGACTCTCAACCAAGTTAATAACTATGGATTGAGGATGGCTTCCTATTTTTATACCCTAACCATTCCCAAGTATAGAAGAGCTTTTTCCCTAGCTCGCTTCAATGTCTTGCCCTCAGCACTTCTGGATGGTTGTTTCAAGAGGTTCCCAATTAATGAGCGGCTGTGCCCTTGTGACAGAGCCGAGGTTGAGACAGCGGAGCATGTCCTTCTATTTTGCCCTATGTATAGCGCGGACAGATCTAGGTTACTGTCTCTTCCTGAAATCGTCCCTTCTGGACCTGATGGCTGTGATTTGTTTGTGCATTGCCTTGGGGATGTCTCCTCGTACATCACCTCTCAGGTTTCCAGGTTTTTCTTGAGAGCTGTGACCATTAGAGGAGAGAGCTGTAACTTCCCTTAGTTGGGCTTTTGGTGACTGGCTGCTGTGTCTCTTTTGTAGTGGTCGTGTTTTGGTCTGTGACTGTAAATAAAGTATTATTATTATTATTATTATTATTATTATTATTATTATTATTATTATTATTATTATTATTAAGGTCATCTTTCCATTATCTCTCTCATGGCAATCAGATCGTTATATACCAGGACTACCATATTTGGTCAGCAAAAATACAAATGTCCACTAGATGGCACCATGTAGCACAGATGACTCTAACTCTTTACTGCTATTTAGTGGTATTTGGAATTTTTGCAACCTTCTCTTGTAACCTAGCCTTGACCTTTAACGTTTTAAAGTTGAATGTATAAGATTAATCTCCTGTCTTTCCACTATTCCACAACTAGGACAGTAATCTGCCCTTCCATTAGCAATCAAGCCAATTTACATAATATTTTTTTAAAAGAAACAGAAATGACATGGTAAACTCTGCTAGAATCATGGAAAGTAGAACTAGTCCAACAAGGTAAGCAAGAAAGTTTCAATTTCCCAACACTGCTTCATATCTGTTTTATTTAGCATCTTTCTATCACACTTAAGTTGACATGTATAAATGCATACATTTGATTGCCACAATACTCAAAAAAAATTATTTCAAAACTAAAAAGCTGCTAAGCAGACAACTAAAATGATCAGGACATCATTAGCAATTTCCATGCAAATGCCGGTTTTAATAATAAGAGTCAATTTTTTTAAAAAAAGCAAGCAAGACCAGGAAGACAATGGAGGTTTATAATACTGGGCTTGGTATGACTTAGATTTAGAATAACTTTATTGTCACTTTAAATGTGCACTACATTAAAATGAAATTTTGTGGCATACAGCTCTCAAAGGGTCACCATCTCCAAAACATGGACAAAATGGGCAGGGTAAATATTTTTTTTCTCCTCACGTATAGAAGATCTCTACATTAGCCCTTTAAAACATCATCCAGACATCACTGAGTTGATACATCACTGATGTAGACATATTTAGGGTGTGAATGTTTATGAGGCTACTATATGAACTGATAAGATTTTTGGCCTGTCCAGCAAGGCTTTCTTTTCTGTCTTTGCTGAGCCATCTCAGAAAACCACAGTAAGGATGAAATGAGGTTATTCTTTGTTGCCCAGGACTTGAAAGAAAATCAAGATCGGTAAGTACTTGATTGATAAATAGCTTGTTTCAAGATGTTAGAACCTTAAGTTGCATTCGGAAAGGCTACCATGTAAGATTACCATGTACTGCCTGCTCCAAATTGTATTTTTCCTAATTGCTCTGGCCTGAGCCAAGTCTTTCCTCATCACCACCCTCTCTTCATTTAAGTGAGAAAGGTCAGTTTGATTTTTCCAAAACGGATACAAATCTTTAATTTTAGATACTACATTTCCAAGGACTGTGCCAACAATGTGACAGAGGGAGAAAGAGGGTCTGCTTGCATTGCAGCTGATGCTGCTCTGAAATGGCAGGGAAGGTCACCAAGCCAGTCCTGGAATTATGGCCACGAGACAGTCCAGAAATTCCATGTGCTGTGCCAAAAAAAAAAAACCTAAACCAAAACAGACAAAAGACTCACGTGGACCCCTGCACTGTAGTGGGTGGAGCTTCTGAAAGGGTCATTCGCTACTGTGGCAAGCTTATCTCACATGGACAGCACAGAACCTGTCAAGTGTAAAAGTTGATTTGTGTTTTGAAAATTCCAAAGAATATTTGCTAATGTTCAAACTCTTTCTCTTTTACACAGACCCCTACACACAGAGACGCACACACACAAGCATAAGTAATTAAGTATAGAGATTAAATGCCATAAGAACTTTGCATAGTAGGAGCTAAATAACTAGGTGAATCCTTTCCCATTACTTCCCAATGTCAATGAGGTAAATTATGTTCAGTAGAGCCATTGATTCATCCAGGCCAATGTCTCCTGCAGAATACTTCTCTGTTCTTTCTCCCACAAAACCTTGTAACATCAGTTGCATATTACTACCTCAGGTAAATTAACACTTAATTTCCACAGCACTATCTCATTTCTCATCTTTTCTCATCTTGTCTATGGAGATTCTCAGTCATCCAGGTCATGGTTGTCCCAAAGCAATAAATGGGGCAGGCCTGAAGGCCTAATGCAAAAGATGGCTTCCAGGTCTGATAGGTGCTTTTTCAAGAGGCAACTGGACTTTCTAGTTTTTACAGTACAATACAATAGCAGAGTTGGAAGGGATCTTGGAGGTCTTCTAGTCCAACCCCCTGCCTAGGCAGGAAATCCTATACCATTTCAGACAAGCGGCTATCCAACATCTTCTTAAAGACTTCCAGTGTTGGGGCATTCACAACTTCTGGAGGCAAGCTGTTCCACTGATTAATTGTTCTAACTGTCAGAGCCTTGGGGTACTCCATTGCATACTTCCCTACATATAGATGCAGTTCCATTGAGAACTACACGTTGAGTGCGGTTGGTCAGCCAGTTACGAATCCATCTGGTGGTGACCCACATTCTTCTACTTTATATAGTAGTAGGTTATGGTCTACCTTATCAAAAGCCTTACTGAAGTCCAAGTAAACTATATCGATGGCATTCCTCTGGTCCACTAATTTTGTCACATTATCAAAGAATGCAATAAGATTAGTCTGGCATGATCTGTTTTTGACAAATCCATGTTAGCTTTTGGCTATTACTCTGTTTGCTTCTAGGTGTTCGCAAATTCATTGCTTGATTATTTTTTCCAGAATCTTTCCTGGTATTGAGGTTAGGCTGATAGGTCTGTAGTTTCCTGGATCTAATTTTTTCCCTTTTTTGAAGATGGGAACCACATCA
Organism: Natrix helvetica; assembly: GCF_964273705.1. NCBI lineage: Eukaryota > Metazoa > Chordata > Lepidosauria > Squamata > Natricidae > Natrix > Natrix helvetica. The sequence goes on from NC_138552.1 coordinate 245,084,027, forward strand.
GCTCTTTTCCAGTCCTCTGGTAGTTCCCCGGTGTTCCAGGATCTCTGAAAGATATAATTCAGTGGTTCTGAGATCTCGTCTGCTAGTTCCTTCAGAACCCTGGGGTGTAATCCATCCGGTCCTGGTGATTTGAACTCGTCTAGGGTAGACAGGTGCTCACATACCATTTTCTTCCCTATTTCAACTTGTGTTCCTAATTTGATTTTTGTGGTCCTGTTTTTGGTAGGTTGGACTGAATGAGTTAAATAGTTCTGCTTTCTCCCTGTTACTTGTCACCTCCTTGCCATTTTCTCCCAGCAATGGACCAATTGTTTCCTTGACTTTTTTCTTGTTTTTAACATGTTGGAAGAAGCTTTTTTGTTATTTTTTACTTTTGTGGCAAACCTTTCTTCATTGTGAGCCTTAGCTTTCCTCACTTCATCTTTACAGGCTCGGGCTATTTGCTGATATTCTGCCTTAGTAATGTCCCCCTCTTTCTACTTTTTATATTTATCCTTTTTGTCTTTCAATTTGTCAGAGAGTTCTTTATGCAGC